>NC_069508.1:39749182-39839978 GCF_027579735.1 Bombina bombina | reverse complement strand
CGGCTCAGAGCCGCCACTAGCACTCTCCCACCTTGAGGGAGATATGGGGGCTCCCACCCGCTCCTACCCCGGAGATTGTGCCTGTAGAGTGACAGGCATCGCCGGGGCTTCCCGTTTTGCGTGGTGACGTCACGCGTAATGACATCACCGCGCAACTTTATGTAAAAAAAGACAATGAACAATATAGGGAAAGGGGCATGCTGCTTAGAAGCCTGTATCTCAGGCATCTAAGCAGCTACAGACCCCAAGACTCACCTGAAATGAAAAGACAAAAAGTTAAAAAAAAAAAAAAATGTAAAATTAAAAAAACCCTCAAATGTGCTTAGTACCCAGGTGGGAAAAGTGATTTTTGCAATATTTTTTTTTGGATAATAAAAAAAAGTGGATGTGCGCCAATATTTTTGTGTATATGAGATTATTTATATATATATATATATATATATATATATATATCGTAACAGGTAATATTTGTAATAATTTAAATGCAGTACTCCAGTTTTCATAATAGGGGGCTACAAAATACATCAACCATTGTAAATAATGTTGTCTCTTTGCTTTTCTCAAAGCATTACGTATATAAAAAGTATATAAAAACTACCTTTAGGTCGCATTTATAAGTTGTATGTTGACATGTAAATATTGCCTAAATGACATAAAATATTGTTGTTTACACTTGGTTCCATCCCCTCTCCAAACTGTCACATTTTAAAGATGTAAATATTCCAAAATCCAAACTTTTTCTGGTCTATTTATAAACTTTTCTAAGCAATTACTGCTTCATATGTAGCTGGTCCAGGCAAGTTTTGCAGCAATTTTACAGCATACTTAACAAGTACAAGTTTTATAGAACAAATGATAACCCCCCAATAAAAGTGCAGATCCCATAAACAGAAAGTAAAAAAATGAAAGTAAATAATTGCAGGTAAAATAAAAGGGAACGGTACCACTTTGTCAGATAACGTGGCAAAGTGAAATATATTCCAGGTAAACAATAACACTGCTCAACGTGTCAAGCATACCACAATGAAATGTGCCCGTTAATGTCATAGTTAAACGTACGAAGCGCACTATGCCAAAGTTAAATTAGACAAATTGTGCCACAGGGAAATATGCCAAACACACTGTACTATGGTGACAGGTGTGTGCATGAAATAGATGCAGAAGTGGCAATATGAAGAATATATGAATTACCCTGAAATTATTGTGTCTAGAAAAATAAAGGATTTAAAAGCAAAATGTGTGTTTATTTTATCCTATATAATAAAAGACAAGAGTTTGTCTGAAGCCGTCATGCGCAGTTCAGACAAACTCTTGCCGCGAGGA
This sequence comes from Bombina bombina, assembly GCF_027579735.1. NCBI lineage: Eukaryota > Metazoa > Chordata > Amphibia > Anura > Bombinatoridae > Bombina > Bombina bombina. The sequence goes on along the minus strand of NC_069508.1, from coordinate 39,838,655 downwards.
CCCGGCAGCAGCTCAGCTGTAGGAGGCGCGCGAGGACCCGGCAGCAGCTCAGCTGTAGGAGGCGCGCGAGGACCCGGCAAAAAAGAGAAAAAGAGAAAAAGAGAAAAAGAGAAAAAGAGAAAAAGAGAAAAAGAGAAAAAGAGAAAAAGAGAAAAAGAGAAAAAGAGAAAAAGAGAAAAAGAGAAAAAGAGAAAAAGAGAAAAAGAGAAAGAGAGAAAAAGAGAAAAAGAGAAAAAGAGAAAAAGAGAAAAAGAGAAAAAGAGAAAGAGAGAAAGAGAGAAAGAGAGAGATAACATAACACGGCCCGTGTCAACGGGCTTTAGGACTAGTTTATTATAAAATGGTGCTTTCACTGTATACCCCTTTTGAAAGAGGAGACTATTGCCTTTTAAAAAATATGTTTCTAATGACTCATTATAGGAGATGCAGAGTTAAAAATGCATGGAAAATGTCTCCTTTATGTATATTTTTGTACATGAAATAGCTGTTACTGCTAACTAAAACCACAACCCAATGAAACTGGCTGAGTTTGTATTGATAGCAAATCTACTTAGCTTATCTGTCTAGCTACTTACACAAAGTATTTCTTATTTATCACTGTTTACTCGAACACCAATACCTGTACATAGAGAGAACAATGAAAAATTAACAATTTAATACCCCTCTGTCACAGCCCCCCACTGGGAGCATTATTTTATCTAAACCTTATTTACATGTTTTGTAACCAAACAAAATAAAAAGTTCAGAAATATTCAGTAAAAGTGGGGATCAGAGTTCATTCTATGGCCACATTTTGTGAGAGGCTCAGCAGTGAAACAGTTAATTAGGGAACTGCACCCTGCAGTTAGAAAACACTACAAAATGCAAGGCAAGGGTCCCTTATTAACTGTTTCAATGCTGGGCAGCTCACAAATGTGGCCTTAGAGGAAACACTGGTAGGAAAACAAAAGAAATAAAAAAAACTGCTGTTTCAATGAGAGAGAAAAAGGTAAAGGATCCATCTGTAAACAATTTAATACCCTACAGGAGGTAAAATGGATAACAAAACATATTAAAGGGGAGAAAATAGACAACTTTCCAATGTACTTCTATTATTTTATCTGCTCCATACTCTTGGTATACTTTGTTGAAAAGCATTCCTGGGTAGGCTCAGGAGCAGCAATGCACTTTTCATGGCTCTACAAATTTGTTCAAAATCTAGGAGCCAAACTCATAAATTTTGAAGCCGCTGGCTTTTGGCCATCCTTATGTGTTGTAGGGCTTCACATGTGGCATTGTATGTGACCTCAAGTGGCAATAGGGCCTAATTTTAAGGCGCCAGTAACTCCCTGGCGACAGGGTTTGTCAAGCCCTGCACTACTGGGAGCTAGCTATTTATTGGTGCCTGCACATATATGCTCTCAGTAGTGCAGTGATGCTTTTCAACAAGATACCAAGAGAATTAAGCAAATTTAATAATATAAGTAAATTTTTAAGTTGTTAAAAATTGTATGCTGTTTATATCATGAAAGAAACATGTTGAGCTTCATGCCCTTTTAAATAGATACTGAACTTTATTTTTCTTTCATGATTCAGATAAAGTAAGCAATTTTAAGCATTTTTCTAATTTACTCATATTCTCAATTTCTTTGTTCTCTTGCTATCTTTATTTGAAAAAGCAAGAATGTAAAGCGTATGAGCCGTCCCATTTTTTGATCAGCACCTTGGATAGCGCTTGCTGATTGGTTGGGTACATTTAGCCACCAATCAGCAAGCTGTACCCAGGTGCTGAACCAAAGATGGGCCGGCTCACAATTTTATATTCCTGCTTTTTCAAATAAAGATACCAAGAGAACGAATAAAAAATGTTAGAAGTTAATTAGAAAGTTGCTTAAAATTACATGCTCTATCTGAATCGTGAAAGAAAAAAAAATTGGGTTCAGTGTCCCTTTAAGGTCGCCAATATTGAGGGGTTTGAAAACTTACACACCCCCCCTAATCCAGCTCCCTGCAGCAGCCCAGAACTTCTGGGTTTCCGGGGCTTAGTGACATCCCCATGTGATTATGTGATGACGTCACTGTGTAAAATATAGTAGGGCCAGCCGAGTGAAATACAGATTTCCAACGCACATAAAAGTCAAAATAAATATTTCATGATTTAGATAGAGGAGTCTACAAATATTTTTAAAACTTAGGATCCAGTAAGAATATTATGAGCCGGACATATTTTTAGGAGCCAAGCAGTGGTATTTGTAAACATATCTATGAAGAATAACTCAAAAAGTTAGGAGCCAATGGTAAGATTCTAGGAGCCAGTGGCTACCCGACTCCTGGGCTTGTCGAGCCCTGCCAGGGGTCGACAAATAGGCTTAAAATGTAGGAGCCAGTAAGAATATTTAGGATATAGATATATGGAGAATAACCCAAAAAGTTAGAAGTCAGGGGTAAACTTCTAGGAGCCAGTGGCTGCCAGACTCTTGGGTTTGTTGAGCCCTGCTCTAAAACATTACACAGTTTTCTTTTTGCACAAGTATAAATTCAACAAAGAGGCAGACTTTTAAGTCACAACTAAAAGGGTGTGGAATACAAAATTCTACATCCAAGATCCAGACAGGCACACGAAGAGAGATCAGCGGTGCTGTGAGTTTCCTTCCACAGCTCTAACCAACAGTTAGATATGGTAATTTAATAAAAAGCCAGTAAAATAATTCTTAGGTAAGCATGTCATGATACTGAATGCAAATAAGTTAATCACCTTATCTAACCCCCTTATGCTACAAACCTCACACACTGCACAAATCAATGTTTTGTTGACATGATTGGCTTATGTCTATCCCACAAACAAAATGCTGGATCCCATATTTACCAGCAGTATATACTGGGAGGGTTGCAGGGGGGCACACACAGATAACACAGCGAAGGTTGCGGGGGGCTACGAGGGCGCAAATACACAGCGCAGGTTGTAGGGGGGTTATGGGGGGCACAGATACACAGCACCGGAGGATATGGGGGACATATACACAGCACAGGTTGCAGGGGGCTATAGCGGGCACAGATACACAGCACCGGTTGCAGGGAGTATGGGGGGCACAGATACAGAGCACCGTAGGCTATGGGACACACAGATACACAGAACCGGTTGCAGGCTATGGGGGACACATTCACCACACAGGTTGCTATGGGGGACACAGATACACAGCACTGGTTGAAGGGGACTATGGGGGACACAGATACACAGCACAGGTTGCAGGGGACTATGGGGGACACAGATACACAGCACAGGTTGCAGGGGACTATGGGGGACACAGATACACAGCACTGGTCGCAGGGGACTATGGGGGACACAGATACACAGCACTGGTCGCGGGGAACTATGGGGGACACAGATACACAGCACTGGTCGCGGGGAACTATGGGGGACACAGATACACAGCACTGGTCGCGGGGAACTATGGGGGACACAGATACACAGCACAGGTTGCAGGGGACTATGGGGGACACAGATACACAGCACAGGTTGCAGGGGACTATGGGGGACACAGATACACAGCACAGGTTGCAGGGGACTATGGGGGACACAGATACACAGCACAGGTTGCAGGGGACTATGGGGACACAGATACACAGCACAGGTTGCAGGGGACTATGGGGGACACAGATACACAGCACAGGTTGCAGGGGACTATGGGGGACACAGATACACAGCACAGGTTGCAGGGGACTATGGGGGACACAGATACACAGCACAGGTTGCAGGGGACTATGGGGGACACAGATACACAGCACAGGTTGCAGGGGACTATGGGGGACACAGATACACAGCACAGGTTGCAGGGGACTATGGGGGACACAGATACACAGCACAGGTTGCAGGGGACTATGGGGGACACAGATACACAGCACAGGTTGCAGGGGACTATGGGGGGACACAGATACACAGCACAGGTTGCAGGGGACTATGGGGGACACAGATACACAGCACAGGTTGCAGGGGACTATGGGGGACACAGATACACAGCACAGGTTGCAGGGGACTATGGGGGACACAGATACACAGCACAGGTTGCAGGGGACTATGGGGGACACAGATACACAGCACAGGTTGCAGGGGACTATGGGGGACACAGATACACAGCACAGGTTGCAGGGGACTATGGGGGACACAGATACACAGCACAGGTTGCAGGGGACTATGGGGGACACAGATACACAGCACAGGTTGCAGGGGACTATGGGGGACACAGATACACAGCACAGGTTGCAGGGGAATATGGGGGACACAGATACACAGCACAGGTTGCAGGGGACTATGGGGGACACAGATACACAGCACAGGTTGCAGGGGACTATGGGGGACACAGATACACAGCACAGGTTGCAGGCGACTATGGGGGACACAGATACACAGCACAGGTTGCAGGGGACTATGGGGGACACAGATACACAGCACAGGTTGCAGGGGACTATGGAGGACACAGATACACAGCACAGGTTGCAGGGGACTATGGGGGACACAGATACACAGCACAGGTTGCAGGGGACTATGGGGGACACAGATACACAGCACAGGTTGTGGGGGGCTATGGGGGGGAGCATAAAAACATCACTGCCCAGTTTCGGGATTCATATCCAGGCTCAACACTTAACCATTCCCTGAGCCTGTAACTGGCCAGATCATCATCTGCAGGAAGCTGAGCGACATGCCAGCTGACTGCCATTCTGTACACTCCCCTGCCATATCGCGACACCTCACTGTGACAGCCTTTCCCAGTTGCGACACAGTACTGTCCTTACCTTGGAAACCTTTCCTGAGACCCTCCGTACAAGCAAACTATTAACTTCCCATCCAGAAGCGCTGATCTCCGGACCCAGACTGTCTGTTGCTGCCGATCACCCCCAGCACAGCTCCTTCTCTGCTCCCTCCGCCTCTCTACTGCGGCCGCTGCCACCACACACACACACCGCGTGACGTCACCGCGCAAGCGCACCTCCTTAACCCTATCGCTGCTTGCTGAGGTGCCTAAAGGCATGGGGTTCAAGAAGCGCGCATGCGCAATATATTCCAGCTGTGCTATATGGGGGCAATAAAACACTTCTCACGTATGTGTTTGAGAGGTAGAATAATTATAATGATAATATATGTCATTTAATAACCACACAATTCTGTGACATACATATATCTGAAAGTGTAACCATTTCAGTGATACAGTCACTGAAAAATGCTGCCATTCTTGTCTAAATTCCCAGCTACATTGATGTCACCCGCCTACATTTATCAAAAAGCCATTAAAGTAATTATTTATATAATCTTTATAGTTTTGTATTTCAAGGACTTACACACTGAAAAGCCAATTGACTGAGGTTATCTTCTTTGCTGTGGCCATTTTAGAAATGAGTTCTTTCAACTATCAAACAATCACTGTGCAGAATATAGTGGGGGGGTCAAACTTTTAAAAGAGCATTGAAAGCTCTATGTTAGGGCATAGCTGATTTTACTATGGGTTTAACGCCTGGAAGAGAGCCACTCAGGAGCCACAAGCTTTGCTGGAGATTGGTGGATAGATGTAACTGCCAAGTCCTGATTGGCTGGACAGTCATGTTCCTCAAACATAGCTGAGCATACCTAGGTATACTTTTCATGCTTCTCTGTAAGATAAAATGTAATTAAAAATAAAATGCCACTGTTATATATTATTTTTTAAAAGCAGATGTTTACTCAGTAGTATACTCACAGCTGTACTCCTCTAATAGTTTTGGGGGGAGATATATATTTTTATTATGGGTATTTTTTTCCCAGACATTTTTTTTACATTAAAACTAAACATCAAAGAAAAATGTAACTCTAAATTATCTGACATTTGTTCTTCTTAAACAGCAGAAAATTGCAAGACACCAGTGTTCTCTGTTAATGCCTCTTTATGTAAAACAGTTTTCTTTCTGAACCTTTGGGAAGGTACTTTGCAAATGCACAAATTGGAGGACAATTTGTGTCTCCTGGCTGCATGAATTATACTTATCCTCTTAATTCTGTCCAATTCCAAGATTACCACATGCTATCAGCACCTTAGCTGCAGGCTAAAGATTTATCTCTGTAGCTTCCAGCATTTTACAAAAGACTTTATTACCTGGCAACAACCTCCCTATCATATATGATGCAAGTCCTTTTACATTCTTTATATAGGTTATAAAGAGCCATCAATGTTTTATGTACCTTGTCCAGATGTATCTGTACACTGGTTGACAGGTCAGCATTGGCATAAGCAAGGGGACACATTAGGACAAATTGATTATTTTCAACAGCTGGTATTCCAGCTGTTCCAATACACAAAAGCTTATCCCAGCTGTCCAAAAGCCACCCAGGGAATTGGTGTGTAATATGATTTAATGAGATTAAATTAAACATATATCAATAACATAAATGAATTTGATTTTAGTATCTCAATTTTTAACAATTATTTTTATCATAACTTATCTTGAGGATACACAATGGCCGGTCAGCATACAACCTACACTGTACAGATTCTACAAAGTCTAAAAAAAAGACATTAAAGGGACAGTATACTATACAATAGTTTTTCCCTTAATGTGTTTCCAATTACTTTTTGTACTAGCTGCAGAGTAGAAAATGTATGAGAAATGCTTTTTTTAACGCTTATTTGTGTATATGAATTAGCTGATTTTATGTTTTTAAAGGGACACTCAGGTTAAATTACATTTTCATGCTTCAGATACAGCATGTCATTTTAAACAACTTTCCAATTTACTTCCATTAAAAAAAAATGTGCACAGTCTTTTATATTTACAATTTTTGAGTCACCAGATCCTACTGAGCATGTGCAAGAATTCAGACTATACGTATATGCATTTGCGATTGGCTGATTGCTATCACATGGTACAAGGGGAGTGGAAATATACATAACTGAAATTTATTATAAAAAAAATCTACTACTCGTTTGAAGTTCAGACTAAGTGCTATTGCATTGTCTTGTTATCTTGTATTTGTTGATTATGCAAATCTAATGTGTTGACTGGTCCTTTAAGCCACAACCTAATAAAATGGGTTGAGCTTGTAGGTATAATAAGATCTCATTACTTTATCACAATGTGTATACCTGCTTCTTTATCTTATATCTGTCTCTAAACCAATCACCAGTAGTTGGAGAGAACAATGGAAAATTAACATTTTATTACCTTATCTCTTCTATAACCCACTGGGAGTGTAATTTCTTCTACTGGCTGTGTTAACACTGCTTGGCCCAGAGGCCAAACATTTTTAGGATTGGTGGGGATACTACAGGCTAAATCAACTATTTAAAATACCAATATAAGGGCAATAGAAATACTTGTAAACAATGTAATACACTCCAGCAGGTAAAGTGGATCATTGGGAACAAATTAAAGGGGAGAAATATTTTGAGTAAACTGTCCCTTTAATGTCATTTTTCTTTCTTTTTTTATTGTATCCAAAATAAAATCTTTTAAAGAGACAGTGTACACTAATATTTTCTCCCCTATATTGTGTTCCCAGTTATGAATGTCACCTACTGCAGTGTATTAAATTGTTTAAAAAAAGCCCCTTCACCCTTTTTTCTCATTTGAAATATCTGCTTTTGTCTATTGTTTCCCCATCCTCACTGAACATTTTGAGTTACACAAAAAACATGTAAACAAGAAGATTTAGATAAAATAACAAGAAGATTTAGATTAACTGATGCTCCCAGTTGGTGTTTGTGACAGAGAGGTACTAAAATTTTAATTTTCAATTGTTTTCTAAAAGTATTGGCCTGGGAGTAAACAATAAAAAAGAAGATAAGACTGAAAAGATAATGAGGTCTGATTTCCCTGCTAGCTCATCCTATTTTATTGGGCTGTGGTTTCAATTAGCAGTAACAGGTATTTAATATACAAAATAATACCTAAAGGTGCAATTTCCCATATATTTTAAACTTTGCAACTGGTATAACAAGTTATTGTAACTTAAAGAGAAACCAATTTCTCAGTGTCCTTTTAAGTATGGTGAAATACTTACCTTGCAACATTCTACACAGTGGTTGGTTAAATCAGAAAGCTTAAAGAGACACTGTAGTCAAAAAAATATCCATCATAGATCTAAAATATGAATGAAAATAAAGACATTTACAATGCCCATCACATTTCCAAAACGTACCGTTTCTAATAGAACTGTCTTAAAAATGTACATTTTTCCAAACCCACTACCTTTCACTCTGTTACCGCTTTCCAATCCGCACAGCCAACTCCATTTGGAAGATGGCTACTGTTCTGCACGATGCGCATGCCCAATATAGGTAAACGTTATCAAATATGCCTAACTGATTAGAAATTAAAATGCGCATTCGTTATTGGGAGTGTGGGTAATATCGGCATCTGCGCCGCATTCTGCGCAAGCGCGAATAGACCAATCAAATTGCGCATGCGTAGTTTTAGGTAATCTTATTCTAATTACATGCAAAAACTAGACATTGGATCGGTCATTGTGTGAAACCGTGGACGGCCCATTTTTGAGGGCTGGATGAAGTGATGTCATGCGGGCAATATCAAAATGTATTTTTTAAAGAAATAGAGCTTTGTTTCTAGATATCATAAGATAGATTGAATTTGTTGGAGAAATGTGATTGAAAATATGTGAGCCTTTGTTTTAGGTACAAAGCAAAAGTTAGTAATCCTTTAAAGGGACATTCCAGTCAAAATTTAAATGCACAGTGACATAGATGAATTACATCGTTGAATAGAAACATATTTGCAATATACATATATTAGTAAAAATGCTTCTAGTAAAAGTTATCACTGTTTTAGTATTAACATTTTTCTCTGCACGTGCATGAGAAGCATAGCTAGATATTCTCAGTGCACCAGCATTTTAAATACTACAGCTGCTCAAAGCGCAAGGGGGGCTTGCATCATGTCAGCAATAAACAAATTGAGTCATTACCAGATAGTACAAGAACCTTAGGCTCTATAAGCAAGTGCTGTGTTTAAAATGCTGGTGCACTGTGCATATTTAAATACACTTTTGAATCAGCTATAGCTTTTATTAGGAGGATTTTTGCTAACACGTATATTAAAAAAAAATATTGCTATTTAAAATTGAAATGAATCTACTGTATATGGATTCCAATTTTGGCTAGGAAGCCCCCTTAAATACGGCCACATAAAAGGAGACCGTGGGGCCCATTTATCAAAGGGCTTGCGGACCGGATCCGACACTGCGGATCAGGTCCGCAAGACCTTGCTAAATGCGGAGAGCAATACGCTCTCTGTATTCAGCATTGCACCAGCAGCTCACAAGAGCTGCTGGTGCAACACCGCCCCCTGCAGACTCGCGGCCAATCAGCCGCTAGCAGGGGGGTGTCAATCAACCCGATCGTATTTGATCGGGTTAATTTCCGGCGATTCCTGTCCGCCTGCTCAGAGCAGGCTCACAGGGTTATGGAGCAGCGGTCTTTAGATCGCTGCTTCATAACTTGTGTTTCTGGCGAGTCTAAAGACTCGCCAGAAACACGGCCCTTCAAGCTCCGTACGGAGCTTGATAAATGGGCCTGCAGGAATTGTACTGACTTTTTAAATTGTGCTAAGAAAACTACGTTAGATTATTTTAAATGATTTTTATGCAGATTATCGCAATGCAGTACATTAAATACTTTTAATGTCTTTATAAATTAATATGAACAGCTGAGTGATAATTATAAATATTACTATATGTGGTATTTTTTTCCAGTGATAGTTGAACACCCTAAGTAGACACAGTACTTAAATTGTCTTTAGGGTTTTCAAGTGCTTCATGCTGAAAGTGTTTTTGTTGTTTTCAAGTTCAAGAGGAACATGGTTAGAGTTTGATTTAGCTACACTTTTTTTCCTCTGATAAACAAGTTCCGGTACCATCTCTATATTTGCTGACTTCATTGTAGTTATTTCTGTAGAAACAGAATTTTTCAAACCTAATGTCTTTACTTGGAAACTTCCTTTTTTCTTGATCTGTCTGACATGATGTACCAGAAAATCACATGTCAGTGCTGCGCCAGCAAAAAATTCTGTTGGAGATTAACTTTTTTTTGTTAAGTATAATGTAACAAACTTAGTCAACACGTATCACAAGCTGTCAGAGTTAAAGAGACATAAAAACTGCAAAACAAAAAAAATCTCTATGTTACAGCATTTTGTTATTGTACTTGTGCCTGCATATAACTATGTGTTTAAAGGGATTAAACACAGAGTTAAAGTCAGCTCCAGAGCAGCAATGAACTGCTGTGAGTTAGTTGAACACATCTAGTGAGCGGATGACAAGAGACCTATGTGTGTGGCTATCAATCACCAGCTACCAGTAGTGCATTGCTGCTTCTGAGCCTACCTAGCTATGCTTTTCAACAAAGTATAACAAGAGAATAAAGTAAATATGATAATAGAAGCTAATTTAAGAATTTCTTAAAATCACATTCTCTACCTGAATCATAAAAGTTAAATTTTTGTTCCGTAAAAATAAAATTTAAAGGGACAGTAAAGTCATAATTAGACATGCATGAGTTAGACAGAGAATACAATTTTAAACAACTTTCCAATTTACTTCTGTTATTTAATTTCTTCCTTCTCTTGTTATCCTTTGCTGAAAGGTTTATCTAGGTAAGCTCAATTTTTCCTGGAGTAGATTAAGGAGTGCGGGGCTGAGTTTTGAGTTAGTGACACCAGTGGGCTGAATTGGCATGGGAGAGTGCAAAGCTGTGTGTGAGGGAAGTAGGGTCAGGGCATGGCTAGGAAAAGGGACAGTCTAGACAAAATTAAACTTTCATGATTAAGATAGGGCATGCAAATTACAAAACTTTCCATTTTAGTTTTAGCATCAAATTTGTTTTGTTTTCTTAGTATTCTTTACTGAAAGCTAAACCTAGGTAGACTCAAACTAATTCCTAAACTGTAAAAAATTGCCCCTTATCACAGTGTATTTTTACAGTTTCTCACAGTAAGACTGTGCTAGTGTAAAGTTTAGAAACCAGCCCATTTTAAGTTCCCTGGATAGCGCTTGCTTATTGGTGGCTACATTACGTAACCCAGGTTCTGAACCAAAAATGGGTCGGCTCCTAAGCTTTACATTCCTGCTTTTTAAACAAAGATAGCAAGAGAACAAATAAAAATTGATAATAGGAGTAAAATATAAAGTTGCTTATAATTGCATGCTCTATCTGAATCATGAAAGAACAATTTTGGGTTTAGTATCCCTTTAACCTTTTAACGCCGTTAGGGCATTGCATTCCGTCCGAATTTTGCTGGGCTTTGGCGCAAAAGGACGGAATACAACGTCCTAACTGCTTGGCTTTCCTGTAGCCACTGGCATTTCCCTGATGGGATCGTGGTCTGGAGGGTGTGCCTAGCATCATAGGGGCGCCCCCCGACGCAATCCCATCATTGAAATCTTGTGATCACATGCACGATCTCAAGATTTCAATTTGTTTACATCGGAACAGTTGTTCCGATGTAGACACGTTAACCCCGGCACGAAAGGGTTAAATGTTTTCACATTTCTTTTGCATACAAAAAGAAATGTAAACAGCTCCATAACCGTTTAAGTAAACATTATTATTTTTTAACAAACCAATAGCCTTGAGGACATTCTTCAGTTCACTGATTTGCAAATTTGATCTATTTTGCTAAGGATATGAAAAATGAATTAGTATTGTTAGACTGATGTAATATTCTCTATATTATGCCAACGACCAAGGAAACTAATACAAACAGGTATAAATGTCATGTCATTAAAACATTCCATAGCAACATTTGCCATAACAGTGACCATATAATCTTCATGATAGAATTTCCTAGGGGATGAATCTAGTTTTATTTTAGATTTATTTTAGGCAAATCAAATTTAAGATCAATTAACTCCCCCCTCTCTATTAAAGGACATAATTACAGTAGATATCCGGCTATAATTTTCAAGTCACCAAAAAAAAAATACTTAACGAGATAATTTGATTTGCACAAGGTTTAATTAACTTAGTGTTACCGTTTGGCCATTTGTTAGAATGTTTTTTGCTTTCCTTGTATTAGTTTTGCATTTGATATAATAATTCTCCTTCCATATAGTAAGTTCTACAAACGTAAAAATAACACAACTGTGTTTCCCTCAGTTAAACATACAAAATAATAGCCGTGAAAATATGATATGCAAATGTATTTTCTCCTCTTAAAGGGACAGTCAAGTAAAAAAAAAAACTTTTATGATTTAAATAGGGCATGTAATTTTAAACAACTTTCCAATTTACTTTTATCACCAATTTTGCTTTGTTCTCTTGGTATTCTTAGTTGAAAGCTAAACCTAGGAGGTTCATATGTTAATGTCTTAGACCTTGAAGGCCGCCTCTAATCTGAAAGCATTTTGACAGTTTTTCACCACTAGAGGGCGTTAGTTCATGTGTTTCATATAGATAACATTGAGCTCAGGCATGTGAAGCTCCTAGGAGTGAGCACTGATTGGCTAAAAATGCAAGTCTGTCAAAAGAACTGTAATAAGGGGGCAGTTTTCAGAGGCTTAGATACAAGGTAATCACAGAGGTAAAAAGTATATTATTATAACAGTGTTGGTTATGAAAAATTGGGGAATGGGTTATAAAGGGATTATCTATCTTTTTAAACAACAACAATTCTGGTGTTTACTGTCCCTTTAAAGGGACATTAAATGGACAGGAAACCCCAACATTTTCTTTCATGATTCGGATAGAACATGCTATTGTAAACAATTTTTAAATTTACTTCTTTTATCAAATTTGCTTCATTCTCTTGTTATCCTTTGCTGAAGGAACAGCATTGCACTACTGGCAGCTAGTTAGCCAATCACAAGACACAAATGTGTGCAGGCACCAATCAGCAGCTAGCTCCCACTAGTGTAGGATATGTGCACATTATTTTTCAACAAGGGATACCAAGAGAACAAGGCACACTTAAAAATATAAGTCAATTTAAAAGTGTCTTAAAATTACATGCTCTATCTGAATCATGCAAGTCTATTTTTTACTTTCCTATCCTTTAAGACATTCTTATCTTTGTTGAATCTAGAAAAGGAAAAAGTTACATGCATTGCATTTTATTTTTTATTTATTAAATAGATGTTTATGTTGTGAATAAAATCTGTTTTATGCTTGCAAATACAACAGAGTGGTGGTAGTTGCCCTCATCAACAAGTAGACATCCTCTTTCTATGGATAACTTATTATTATTACCGGTTATTTGTAGAGCGCCAACAGATTCCGCAGCGCTAACTTGTGCACAAACATTTTCTATTAGTTTTAGGACTCCATGTACTAAAAGACGAGCTGACAAGCTTCTCAACTCAAGAAGTAGTCCGCTCGCCTTCGCTGCATACGGGCAGGGGACGAACAGTATCCGCTGCTTGTATGTATCATTACACGCTCAAGTGAGCATGTAAAGCCCGCCCCTTCTTTCACTCAACCAATCACCAAGCAGCCTTTTTTTACGCACCTTGTATTGCAAAGCACTTTGCTTAAAGGGCCATAATTGTTGAAAAATGGCATATTCTGATTTGGGGATAGCCAACTGGCGGCCCAAGGGCCTTGTGCGGCCCTTAGCACTAGTTTGTGTGGCACCAAGGGGAAAACAGAACTAAGAAACTGTGCCATACTTTTTGTGGCCTCAGGAAAAAGCAAAACTAAAAATGTGTGCTTTGGGGAATTCTGGCGTTGGGCAAACTAAAGGGCCTCAACTTAAAGGACCTCTAAACACAATAGAATTTCATTATCAATAAAAGCATAATAAAAACACAATGCAAAAGCACTTAGTTTGAATTTGAAATGATTAGATTTTTTTCTTTCCATCCTAATGCATCATGTGACAGCCATCAGCCAGTCACAAAACGCATAGACGTATATCATGTGAATCTTGCATATGCTCTGTAATTGCTGGTGCCTCAAAAAGTGTGCATATAAAAAAAACTGTGCACATTTAGATAATGGAAGTAAATTGAAAAGTTGTTTACAATTGTGTACTCTGAGTAATGAAAGTTTAATTTTGACTTGATTGTCCTTTTAAAAGAGAACAGCAGATAGAGAGTACCCTACAACCTTATCTAAATCAGGGCCTGTGCCACTGGACATTTTTAGGAACTATATTACTATGTAGCTATTAATGTATTTGTGACCCTTAAAGGGATACTAAACCCAATTTTTTTATTTCATGATTCACATAGAGCATGAGATTTTAAGCACCTTTTTAATTTACTCCTATTATCATTTTTTCTTTGTTCTCATGCTATCTTGATTTGAAAAAGCAGTACTGTAAGCTTTAGAGCCAGACCATTTTTTTGTTCAGCACATGGGTAGCACTTGCTGATTTGTGGCTAAATGTAGCAAACCAATCAGCAGCTCTACCAAAGTGCTGAACTAAAAAATGGGTCGGCTCCTAACCTTTTATTACTGCTTTTTCAAATCAAGATAAAATGAGAACAAAGACAAATTGATAATAGGAGTAAATTAGAAAGTTGCTTAAAATTGCATGCTCTATCTGAATCATGAAAGAAAAAATGAGGGGTTAGTATCCCTTTAATCTTCTAAAATACTGATCTGCATCCCCTATCTGTTAGGAAGTTGGCCGTCGCTGCTCTAATTCATAAGAGGATGTCACTGCTGATCCAATCAGCCGCACTAGTTATACAGCTGAGTTGTGCGACTAGCATCGCTGATTGGATCAGTGATGGTTCCCGCTTGGAACCAGCAGTGCTATATGGGTCCAAGCAGTAATGCAAAACAATAAATATCATCCAGCACCCAGGTCACTTGCAAGCCACGTTGGAGTACCACCATACCCTACCAATAATTCCAAAAAGATTCCAAAAAATGTGGCAGCAATGGTGAAGTTAAATTACTTTATTAAACACAGCAACCACATGCATGATTAAGGGAAGGAGTTCCCAAAAAATGTAAAGTAATTTAACTTCACCATTGCTGCCACATTTTTTGGAATCTTTTTCCAAGCAGTAATGCTGCTGTGTTTTTAACCCATGCAGGGGTTAACCACATAGTAGCACAGAGGTGAAAGCCTTAAAATGACATGCTCTAACAAATTAGAGTATGTAATTTCTCGACTATTATGACCCCTTTATTGTTGACTCTTCTGTCCCTTTAACAAAACCTTTTAATGTCCCTTTAAGAACAAAAATAAGTACGCTAATAAATTACAAATAGTCTGTTGAAGAGGATTTAATATCAGAGAATTAGAATAGCTACCTAGGGAATAAACGCATCTCAGAAAATGAAATCCTGCATTGCTGAAGTGGGAACACGGATTTAGTTTCATCTCTCTGCCGTCATTTTCTATACATTCATAACTGGTGATTTAAGAGGAAGAGCGTAATCCAGCGCTGCTAACTGCAGACAACAAAGGTAACATCACAACAAAGGTAACATCTTGCTAATGCCGCTGGGTCTGTTTATCACTAGGCATTGAAGAAATGTTGCAAACAAATATAATATAGTATTAAAGGGACATGATACACTTTGATATTGTAATATAAAATGTTTTATTATATGTAGTAAAAAAATAAGTGTTGATTTTGTTGCCTTTTGCTGTAAAATATGTTTTATTTGTGTAACATTGTACTTGTCCTACACTCCCTTGAAAGGTTAAAAAAACTAATTCTGTAACCTTTCCTTTATTATGCTGCAAATTTCCTAAAGCAACTACATGTTGGGGATAGTGATTGCTTAGAACTGTGGACAAACCGAGTTACAACAAACTCTCATCAGGCACAATTAAAGGGACAACATACACTCATTTTCATATAACTGCATGTAATAGACACTACTATAAAGAATAAGATGCACAGATACTGATATAAAAATCCAGTATAAAACTGTTTAAAAACTTACTTAGAAGCTCTCAGATTAGCTCTGTTGAAAAGGTAGCTGGAAAGCCCACTGCAAGTGGGAAATAAGACACTCGCCCTTCTTTTGCATATGAAAAGAACCTTTACACAAACAGGAGCAAGCTGGAGTAGGTAGCTGACGGTATTCTCATAAAACTTTGGGGCTTGGTTAGAAGTCTGAAAATCAGAGCAATGTTAATTAAAAATAAGCAAAACTATACATTTAAAAAAAAACAAAAAACTTTATGGGCTGTATAAATAGATCATCTACAAAACATTTATGCAAAGAAAAAAATTAGTGTATAATGTCCCTTTAAAGGGACAGTGTACTCAGGCAGACAGCAGATAAGAGTTTATTGGTACACTGTACTATAAAATTTGTTTCCCTTTAATGTGTCCCAAATTACTTGTTATACCTGCTGCATAGTATTAAATGCATGTGGAATTTATCCTTTGTGTTTATTTTTGTATTTGAAACAGTTGTTTTTGCTCATTAAAGCCATCACCTGTTGTTCTCAAGTAAATGCCATTAAAAATGGTCCGAGCCTGCAGGTAAAGCAGACTTGCTAATTTATCTATGTGTCTAAACACACAACCTAATAGTTTGGTAGTGACATGCTAAGTATGGCTGGAGGGTTCATTGAGCACAACCAGCTATTGCCGATACAAAAATAATTATTTATTTCTCCCCTCCACCCCAGGAGATTAATTAGCGCTATTGTCTCCTGTTTACATAGCTTTTTTTTACATAGAATACACTTGTTATTCTTCTTTTCAGTATAGCTGGCTTTTTCGATGGGTAAAATCTGGTATTTCAAATAACATAATTAAGGTAAATAAGCAGTTTGCAAGTAAAATGGAAACATTTAAAGCACATCTCTTTTAAAGCTGGTGCAGGAACACCCTTTCTCCTTACAGGGATGCTGATTTCTTCTAATGCCACTGATTTACATAACTTTTCTTTGGCTATTACTGCAGACATTTTCAGTATCAGTGGAGGTTTCAACAGGAAAATCAGCTATTTCAGATGACACAATAAAAGTAAACGAGTTATTTGTAAACAACTGAAACACTCCATAAAACTTTAGAGTACAATTTTAAATGCTGATACAAAATATAGCTTTACAAAATTGCTTTAAAGGGATACAAAACCCATTTTTTTTTTCTTTCCTGATTCAGACAGAGCATGCAATTTTAAGCAACTTTCTAATTTACTTCAATTATCAATTTTTCTTCGTTCTCTTGCTATCTTTATTTAAAAAAGCAGTAATGTAAGCTTAGGGGCCAGCCCATTTTTGGTTCAGCACCTGGGTAGCGCTTGCTGATTGGTGGCTACATTTAGACATCCCTGTCCTGTTGTTACAGTAGAAGACTTACCTTTTATTTGTTTAAAGTGCACATCTGAGCTTTCAAAATGAACTTCATTTTTCAATTAACATTTGTCAAAACATCCGACAAGTTTGCTGATAATCCAGCACTCGTTTGCGGAATCCAATAGGGACCTTGTTTGCTGCAACAGGATAAACATCTCTGTCTTGTAGACTAAGTTAATATGTTGTACTTTGGAAGAACGGGCTGTTATTTATTTTCCTGTGAGGTTTATCATTGCCAGTGACCAGCAAGCTCTTCACTTCTGTGCATGTCATTTAAAGGGATACTAAATCCATTTTTTTTCATGATTCAGATAGCGCAGCAATTTTAAACAACTTTCTAATTTACTCCTATAAATGTTTATTTGTTCTTGTGCTATCTTTGTTTGAAAAGCAGGAATGTATTGCTTAGGAGCCGGACCAATCAGCAAGCGCTATCCAGGGGCTGAATCAAAATTGTCTGGCTCCCAAGCTTTGCATTCCTGCTTTTCAAATAAAGATAGCAAGAGAACAAAGAAAAATGGATAATAGGAGTACATTAGAAAGTTGCTTAAAATTACTGCTCTTTCTGAATCATTAAAGAAAACAATTGGGTTTAGTGTCCCTTTAAAAGTACATCAGCCAAAACTGAAAAACACATAATTGCTTTTCAGTTTTAAATAGCAACAAACTTGCAATACACAGATATTAGCAAAGATGATTGTAGTAGAAGCTTTTGCTGTGCATGGGCACGTAGGGATACCTAGATATGCCCCATTCACCAGCATTTTATTAAAAAGCATATCTGAGAGCCAGAGGTGGTTTGCATTATTTAAATTTAGTAATCACTGATGCAATACAAGGGACCGCCCACTCTTTTAGCAGGCCCTCTGTATAAAATGCTGGTTCGCTAAGCATATCTAGATATGCCTCATGTGCAAGCTCTCACTAAAACAAGAATAGCTTTTACTAGGACTATTTTGCTAATACAAGCGTGTTGCAAAAATGCTTCTATTCAAAACTGAAGTGCACCAAGGCATTAAATAATTAAAGGGACAGTTAACACCTTCTAATTATAAGACATTTCTGTCGTGCAGCTATAAAATAACATCAGCCAAGTCTTAAAATGTTTAAAACAAATTAACATCTTTTTTACTACAGTTATTTTTCAATAGCCAAACTCCAACCACCATTTGCCTTATTTGAAGAAGCCAATCTGGGTTTAGTCCACAATAAGGCTAGTCACTTGTCATAAAGTTAGTATGAAGTGAATTGTTTTGCAGTTGATTTCTGATAATGTCAATTAGGGACAGATGTGTAGCAGAGTTACCCCTGTTAAGTCTGTAGGGTGCATTCCAAGTTCTGAACATTAGAATTATGATTTCCATTATGATTTTTTGAATATTAGGTGCTGATTTATTATGATCTTGTTAGTTATTGTATTATTTAAACTCCAAGGTGCATGGAAATCGATACATTATGATAGGATGGAGTTTGTGAGCATGTCATGTTTTTCTGTACCATAAGCCATAGAGGATTGGTTTCTATATGTGGAAGGTATTAGTGGATTCCCTTTTGAATACCATTTTTCATTTAAATTGATATACTAGATTGGTTTCACATTCACTGTATGGGTAGCTACTTATACCTTTTACATGTATAATAGACTGATTAGAATGTGCCTCTATACATACTGGCTTATCTTTATTTTGATAAACGGCAACAGTGTTATTGATATCCACAATGGTGTTATTTTAACATTCTTGTTTGTTTTTTATAGTTAGGCAAATGTCTTTTATTTACCTGTGTAATGTATATATACATGTAGACATAGAAACGGCATTTATTTGTAATGAGGAATACAGCATATTATAAAAAACCTGACAACTGATTGGTTGCTGTGTTTAATCCCTTGCTGTTTAAATTGCTGAGTCCTTTAGCGTACAAATCAGCTCTGATGAAACGCCGTATGAGCGTGAAACGCGTCAGCTGTTAGCACTGAGTCTTCCTGTGTGCTGTGCCCATGATATGCATGTTTTATCTCTACTCGAATAAAACTTACTTTTATGCGTATGGATATATTTTGGCTTCTTCCACAATTTTTTTTTCCTGCTTGGATCAGCTGTCTACCGGTCTGACTATGAGTTACACATGGTGCAGGGTATGCAGAGAGCAACATGAATAGTGATGTCCAGGTGTGCAATGCATGATGCCCTCTGCACACCCTGCAGCATGTGTAACTTATAAGTGTCCAGGAAAACATAGCTGAGGTGGCAGCCATAATTATGAGTGAGGAGTCCCTTTAGGAATATTATGGTAGAGGTTGAAGAGTTTATTGTGCTGGGAGGTTTAGTAATTAATTGGTCAATTAAAGGGACAGTCTAGTATAAATTAAACTTTCATTATTCAGATTGGACTTTTAATTTTAATTGACTTTCCAATTTACTTTTATCATCAAATTAGCTTTTTTCTCTTGGTATTCTTAGCTTAAACTAAACCTAGGTAGGCTCATATGCTAATTTCTAATCCTTTGAGGGCTGCCTCTTATCACATGCTTTTTAAATCTCTTTTCAACACAAAGAGACAGAAGTACACGTGGGCCATATAGATAACACTGTGATCAGGCACAGGGGGTTATTTAAGATCTAGCACAATACAATGCTAAATTTAAGACAATAGATAATAAACAGTCACAGTCATGTGATCAGAGGGCTGGAAGAAGGTTCCTAGATACAAGATAATCACAAAGGTAAAAAGTATATTAATATAACTGTTGGTTATGCAAAACTGGCGAATGGGTAATAAAGGGATTATCTATCTTTTAAAACAATAACAATTCTATGGTTGACTGTCTCTTTAAGATGTATAGTGGCTGATGTGGTGGGTGAGCCAGGGGAATATACACCTAAGGGTCCTCACTTTAATCAAATAGCAGAAAGGAAATGGAATCATCCTAATAAAATAAATAGTTTATTGAGCAGTTAGAACACTAGACTTTTACACCACTTAACAATAGTGATTGGAACAAAATTGTTTCTACCTTGTCATTTTCTGTCATTGCTTTTGTTTGCATTTCTGCTTGTTATGTGGGACTTTTAGTTGGAACAGTCTTTTTTAAAGGGACATGAAACCCCAAATTTTTCATGATTAAAGGGACACTAAACCTGTTTTTTTTTACTTTCATGATTCAGATAGAGAAGCCATTTTAAGCAACTTTCTTATTTACTCCTATTATAATTTTTTCTTCGTTCTTGTGGTATATTATTATATTTTAAATGTTTTATTTTGTGTTTGATGTCCATTTAAATACATTTTAAAAAATAAGGATTTATATTGTAGCTACAGACATTTTAAAGGGACAGTAAACACTTTGAGATGATAATATAAAATGATAAATCGTATATATAAAAAAAACCTCTGATATATATTTTCATTATTTATTTTGTCCCCTTTTCCTGTAATTTTATTCTGAAATTGTGAGCTTTTCAGTTCAAATTAGAAATTACAATAGCAACAATGACGTATACAGCACTAGCCCTGCCTCACTTAAAATGACTAGACCGGTATACAATATCCAGATAGTAGATATGTTGATGCCCCAGTAGAAAAATGAACAACTGATGCAACGCCGCCCCCTGTAGACTCGCGGCCAATTGGCCGCCAGCAGGGAGGTGTCAATCAACCCGATCGTACTCGATTGGGTTGAATTCCGGCGATGTCTGTCCGCCTGCTCAGAGCAGGCGGACAGGGTTATGGAGCAGCGGTCTTTAGACTGTTGCTTCGTAACTGCTGTTTCTGGCGAGCCTGCAGGCTCACCAGAAACATGGGGCGTCAAGCTCCATTCGAAGCTTGATAGATAGGCGCCATACAATCTTCTTGGGTAAAAATCCAGTATGCAGGAGTTTAGCCGCACAATCTCTGTGAGGATAACACTGCAACTGTGTTTTACACGCTCCGCCAAACTAACTATGAAATGCCCTAAACAGACCGGCCAGTCAAAGTGATGCTTCCGGTTCCTATGAAACTTCAGTGTCTCGACAGGAATTTAAAGAGCCCATTAGCTAAGTTCAAAATAGATAAAGCTAGAACGGCTCTGAAAACAAACAACTTTATTCGATAAAAATAGTAGTAACCACAGAGGGCTGCCCAACATACAAAAATGAATTCAAAACAGTAGAGAGCAACACACATCCCAAGCAAAGGACGCGTTTCGGGTTTCCCCGTACTCACAGATAGTTAGGGGGGTGCTCTAGTTGCATTTATCAAACAAACTTTAATTATACACCTGGTGCTACAATTTGCTATGCTAATATCAAAGTGGATACAGAGTCATACACTAATTATCGTCCCCTGTTGGTTATATGTATCCATCTGCTCCATATTTATGAAAATTGCAATTATCGCTGTATAGAATCACATAGTCAGATCATAAGGAATCCTCAGAATAGCCTGCATATACTTTATTAGGAGCGATACTAATGAAATACCCATTAAAGTAGATACTTGATATTGTGATCCTAAAGGCGAGTAAAAGCTACACATATACAATATATCTTATATAATTATAGATGTTAAAATAAATCCTTAAAGGCAAAAATATTATTAAACAATTGCACTACATAAACCAATTTTAACTGATGGTAAAAAATGGTAATAATGGATAAATATTGCTAATTTAGTCCTAAAAGAATAGTGTGCTAACGAAGTTATTCTAATATTCCCAATGATTCATTATGTCATAGGCTGAGTTAAAACCCTTCAGATATCTTGTCTCTAATTTAAATATCCAGAAGGTTTCTCTGCTATATAACTCTTTAACTCTGTCACCCCCTCTTTTAGGGGTTCGCACAAGTTCAATTGCATGCAATAAATATAGACCTATTGTCTCTGGGATTGACTCTGTGCTTGAGCCAATCTCTGAATGGGTGGATAGTGTGTTACAACCTATGGTTGTCCAGCTGTGGAGTTACCTCAGAGATACTAAACATCTGTTGAATTTATTTGCTGATTTTAAGTGGGAGGATTGCCATAGCTGGATAACCATAGATGTGGTTTCGCTCTATTCCCCATATTATGGCAATAGAATACTTCCTGGCATCCGCTACCAATTTTGATTGTGACCAAAATTTCCTTTTTTGTTAGGGTGGTTCGCTACTTGCTCGAACATAATTTTCTTGAGTTTGAGGGGTTATTCTACCACCAGAGATGTGGGACGGTCATACGCCAACCTGTTTTTAGGTTGTTGGGAGGCGTCCAACATCTTTGGAGATAGAAACTGTTTTAGGTCATCGATAATCTTTTAGAAAAAATTTATCGATGACCTGATTTTGGTGTGGAATGGTACCCAAGATGAGGCTGTTTTATTTTTGGAAAGCTTGAATTCTAACAAGATAGGAATTTAATTTACCATGGAATGACATAAAACTACTATTAATTATTTAGACATTACGTTAATGTCTGATAATTGTACTAATAGGATCGAAACCAGGACTTACCGGAAGCCTATAGCTAAGAATAATCTTTTACATTCCTCGAGCAGTCATCCTAAAAATACACCTAGAGCGATTGCCAAAGGGCAGTTCATTAGAATGAAACGAAACTGTTCTAGAGAGGCTGACTTCATTGAGGAATGCAAGAGATTGAGTGAAGACTTACTCCAGAGGGGTTATGATAAAATAATTATAACACACGCTTTGAAAGAAGTAAATTGTATCCCTAGGAGTGATCTCTTAAAAGAGAGAATAACTGAGCTGAAAAACTCTAAAAATAATTCTAAAAATAATTAAAAAAAAAAAACTTTAAAATTAACTCTGAAAATAAAGTCAAATCACAAGTCCCTTTTGTAATATGTTACAGTGACCAGTATCCACAAATTTGTAACATTGTGAGAAGACATAGGCCTATCCTTTTGGTGGATGCCAAACTAAGGGATACTGCTAATTTAGGGTGTAGGTTTTCTTACAGACGGAGTATGACATTAGGGAACATCTTATCCCCTACAGTCCTTCCGAAAAAAAGATACTGGTAGCAGTTGGCTAACACATAAAGGTACTTTTAAGTGTGGTAGCTCGAGATGTAAAGCATGTGATCATATATTGACCAGTTCACACTTTGAGTCATATAGAGCAGGAAAAAGGTTTGAGACATCTCAGTGTATTAACTGTAGCATGGGTTTCATTGTGTATCTTATCTCCTGTGTTCAGTGCAAGTTGCAGTATGTTGGCCTCACCACTAGGGACTTGAGGTCAAGAATTCGTGAACACTTAAGTTACATCAACTGCAATAAAGAATGTTCTGCCCTAGCTACACATTTTATACACCGACATCAGCAATCAGTGGAAACACTAAAATGGCAAGCAATTGAACTTGTGCGAACCCCTAGAAGAGGGGGTGACAGAGTTAAAGAGTTATATCGCAGAGAAACCTTCTGGATATTTAAATTAGAGACAAGATATCCGAAGGGTTTTAACTCAGCTTATGACATAATGAATCATTGGCAATATTAGAATAACTTCATTAGCACACTATTCTTTTAGGACTAAATTAGCAATATTTATCCATAGTCTATAACATAGTGTGGAGGCTGTAAGCCTTTCCATGGTTTAAAGTTTATTAAAGTGTTAGGGTAATTTGCTTCCAACTAACTTACACAGTTTATATTTACTTTGTTATCAGCCTTACTCTGTTTTTATTACCATTATTACCATTTTTTACCATCAGTTAAAATTGATTTATGTAGTGCAATCGTTTAATAATATTTTTGCCTTTAAGGATTTATTTTAACATCTATAATTATATAAGATATATTGTATATGTGTAGTTTTTACTCACCTTTAGGATCACAATATCAAGTATCTACTTTAATGGGTATTTCATTAGTACCGCTCCTAATAAAGTATATGCAGGCTATTCTGAGGATTCCTTATGATCTGACTATGTGATTCTATACAGCAATGATTGCAATTTTCATAAATATGGAGCAGATGTATACATATACCCAGCAGGGAACGATAATTAGTGTATGACTCTGTATACACTTTGATATTAGCATAGCAAATTGTAGCACCAGGTGTATAATTAAAGTTTGTTTGATAAATTCAACTAGAGCACCCCCCCCCAACTATCTGTGAGTACGGGGAAACCCGAAACGCGTCCTTTGCTTGGGATGTGTGTTGCTCTCTACTGTTTTTAATTCATTTTTTGTATGTTGTGCAGCCCTCGGTGGTTACTACTATTTTTAATTAATAAAGTCAAGTTTGTTTTCAGAGTCGTTCTAGCTTTTTCTTCTTTTGGATTACTGTTATATTACACACAGCCATTGGCTGCACACTCTAGTGACCTATTTATAACTGTCCCTAACTGGCCACATCAAAGAAGGTAACCTAAGTTACAACATGGCAGCTCCCATTGCTTTATGGACATTAAGACCCCTATTTATGAAAGGCCTGTCGGACATGATCCGACATTGCGGATCATGTCCGACCTCGCTGGATGCAGAGAGCAATATGCTCTCCGCATTCAGCATTGCACCAGCAGCTCTTGTGAACCTATTGGCCGCTAGCAGTGGGGTGTAAATCAAACTGATCGTATTGGATCGGGTTGAATTGCGGCAATGTGTGTCCGCCTCCTCAGAGCAGGCGGACAGGTTATGGAGCCACTGCTTCATAATTGGTGTTTCAAGCTCCATACAGATATATAGATATGCCCCCAAACCTTTACACTTATTTAGTCAATATTTAAACAACTAATGAACCTTTAAAAAATACATCTACAGGTTAGTCTCAGTCTAATCTATTCTTTGAATGCATCACTCTAGCTAGCATTTGTTTAGTGTTTAATGTCCCTTTAATACCAGCTGAAATATAATTTATTCAATGAATATCAGGCTATTTCCAGAAGCTGCTGTAACTATGTTTTCTCCAGGCAGTTCTGTGCTTTTCATATTTTTCTGTATATAGGAATGATCTGCATCCACTAGGGGGCCAGGTGTTCAGTATTTAACGGGACAGTCCAGTACTTTCACGGGCTGTACAGTAAAATCTTCATAAAAATACTGGACTGTCCATTTTTTTTAAAGTCCCTATGTGTTAGCTAAATGTAAATGCCTTATATGCTTCAACACACTATAAATATTGAGCAAAAAGAAGTGAGGGGCTGACGAGTGGACAAATCACTTCTCTTTACAAGTGTTAGTGGCAACCAAAGAGGTAAAACTATAGATTTGTATGTTACTGGCAGCTAAGGGTTAAAATTACCCCTGTGATTACCTTGTATCTAAGTCTCTGCAAACTGCCCCCTTATCTCAGTTCTTTTGACAAACTTTCATTTCAGCCAATTCACAAATAGCTCCACAGGAGTGAGCACAATGTTATCTATATGGTACATGTGAGCTAGCACTGTCTAGCTGTGAAAAACTGTCAACATGCACTGAGAGACAGCTAAGGGACGGCTTTCAATAGCTAAGAAATTAGCACCTAGGTTTAGCTTTCAACAAAGAATACCAAGAAAACAAAGCAAATTTAATTATAAACGAAAATTGGAAAGTTGTTTAAAGGGACACTCAAGTCAAAATCAACTTTTATGATTCAGATAGAGCAGCAGTTTTAAGACACTTTCCAATTTGCTTCCATTATCAAATTTTGCACAGTGTTGTTATATTCACACCTTCTGGAGAAGATCATACTGAGCATGTGTACAAGCTCACAGGGTATACGTATACTAGTCTGTGATTGGCTGATGTCTGACACGTGATACAGGGGGCTGGAAAAAGGGAGAAAGAAATAAATTTGTCAGAAAAAAATCTACTGCTTATTTGAAATTCAGAGTAAGTGTTATTGTATTGTCTTTTTATAATGTACTTGTTAATTATGTAATTCTACTTCATTGAGTGGTTCTTTAAGCATGCCCTATCTGAATCATAAAAGTTTAATTTTGACTAGACTGCCCCTTTAATGCTTTTAAAAGAAATTAAAGGACCAGTCAACACAGTAGATTTGCACAATCAACAAATGCAAGATAACAAGACAATGCTATAGCACTTAGTCGGAACTTCAAATGAGTAGTAGATTTTTTTTCTGACAATTTTAAAAGTTATGTCTTTTTCCACTCCCCCTGTACCATGTGACAGCCATCAGCCAATCACACATGCATACACGTACCATGTGACAGCCATCAGCCATTCACAAATGCATACACACTTATTCTTGCACATGATCAGTAGGAGCTGGTGACTCAAAATGTTTAAATATAAAAAGACTATGTACATTTAATTAATGGAAGTAAATTGGAAAGTTGTTTAAAATAGCATGCTCTATTTGAATAATAAAAGTTTAATTTTGATTGAGTGTCCCTTTAACATCCTTGCAATTATTTATCAATAGCCAAACTCCACCCATTCTTGACCTTATTCGAAAGAGACAATATGGGGTTTAGTCAGCAAACTACCAGGGTAGCCACTGTCATAAAGTTAGCATAAAATGCATTTATTTGTAGTTGTCATCAGTTAAAGCCAATAAGTGACAGATCTGTAGCAGAGTTAGCCTAGAAAGTTCAGCTGGGCACATTTCAAGTTCTGAGTATTAGAAATTGCTTAATGTTCAGAGCTAAATTGCACAAAAAAGGGGACAAAATAAATAATGAAAATATATTGAAAAGTAGTTTCATTATGCCTAACTAAATATTTTATATACAAATCGTAAGGTGTGTACTGCCCCTTTAACACACACAACAGTGCCTACAGATCTAGATGAGAACCTTAGTTACAATATAAATTCAGGTTAATGGAGTTCCATCTCTGTCGCCTTAGAAACATATTTGAGTATTATCCGTGTATTGCTCACACTGGGCACGAAATGGAAGAACTGGATTAGCAGGCTAATATGATGTTGCAGCCACATTCACAAGCTGTGATTTAAATAAATCTGTAGTTATGACAACAATCATCTATTTCCCCCTTTGGCTTTTTAAGACAAGACACAGATATAAATTGTATTTACAAAATCAGATATTACTTTCATATATCTTCCCAGGGATTCATGAATACATCCGACTGTTCACAGTAAAGTGAGACTTTAATGGAACTGACAATGAAAACAGCAATTTAATAACACAATGGTTGCACAAGGCTTTAGGACTATATAATGTATACCTGGTACATACATACAATAATGCAGGGTTCTTAAAAAAAATAAAAAATCCCCAAGACCCACTGCCATGATACCACATACCTTCACAATTCTAATTGTATGCTTGGAAAATGTCTGAAGTAATATTCAACAAGATAGATACAATTTTGTAGTTAAACTTGAAAGTGTTGTAAAAGGTAATAACACACACACACACTCATACAACACACACACACACACTCTCATACAACACACACACTCATACAACACACACTCTCATACAGCACATACAACAAATACACACACACTCATATAAAACACACACACTCATACAACACACACACACTCTCATACAGCACATACAACAAATACACACACACACTCATACCACATACACAACACACACACACTCTCATTCAACACACACACCACACACTCTCATAAATACACACACTCTCTCATACAAAACACACACACTCTCATACAGCACATACAACATACACACACACACACACACACACTCATACAACACACAAACTCTCATACAGCACATACAACACACACACACACACTCATACAACACACACAACACAAATCATCTCTGATGAAGCGCATGTACACATGCGTGAAACGCTTCAGTTAGTAGGAGCCTTACCTATCTGAAGTCTCCTAACTGAATAAAACCACCGACTGCACTGGCTATTTGGCTCCAGTATTTCTTTTCTCCTTTGTTTACACACAACACAAACACACGCTCCTACGACACACACACTCTCATTCAACACGCACAACACGCACTCTCATACAATACACACACACACCCTTATTCAAAACACACAACACACACTCTCATACAATACAGACACACACACCACACACACTCTCATACTATACACAACACACACACTCTCATACAACACAAAAACACACTCTCATACTATACACACCACACACACTCTCCTACAACTAAAACACCACACACACTCTCCTACAACACACACACCAAGCACACTATCCTACAACACACACACACCAAACACACTATCCTACAACACACACACCAAACACACTATCCTACAACACACATACACACCAAACACACTATCCTACCACACACACACACCAAACACACTATCCTACAACACACACATACACACCAAACACACTAGCCTACAACACACACACACCAAACACACTATCCTACAACACACACACCAAACACACTATCCTACAACACACACACACCAAACACACTAGCCTACAACACACACACACCAAACACACTATCCTACAACACACACATACACACCAAACATACTATCCTACAACACACACACACCAAACACACTAGCCTACAACACACACACACACCAAACACACTATCCTACAACACACACATACACACCAAACATACTATCCTACAACACACACACACCAAACACACTATCCTACAACACACACATACACACCAAACATACTATCCTACAACACACACACACCAAACACACTAGCCTACAACACACACACACACCAAACACACTATCCTGCAGACAACAAGGATAGCTACAGTCATAAAGTTAGTATAAAATGCATTGATTTCAGGGCCGGACTGGGAGATCAGACCGGCCCTGTTTTTTTCTGAAAACACCTTTTCTTGATTTTTGAATGTGATGTCTGCCAGACTGAGTGCGGTATCCTAGTCTTTTGAATGGATCTGATTTGATACATTCACTTTCTTTGTTTCTCTTTATTATATGACTTGTTACTAGGTTGCACCTTCTTGGGATTATTTTTTATACAATTATTATTTAGGGTGAGCAAACGTTTTTTGCTTAGTTTTGTCTATGATACTTAGTTATATAATTTGTTACTCGCCATACTTAGTTATATCCTCTGTTACTCACCATACTTAAAGGGACAGTCTAGTCCAAAATAAACTTTCATGATTCAGATAGACAATGTCATTTTAAACAATTTTCCAATTTACTTTTATCACCAATTTTGCTTTCTTCTCTTGGTATTCTTAGTTGAAAGCTAAACCTAGGAGATTCATATGCAAATTTCTAAGCCCTTGAAGGCCGCCTCTTCTCTCAGGGCATTTTGACAGTTTTTCATCACTAGAGGGTGTTAATTCAATTGTGTCATATAGATAACACTGTGCTCACGCACGTGGAGTTCCAGTGAGCCAGCTCTGATTGGCTAAAATGGATGTCTGTCAAAAGAACTGAAATAAGGGGGCAGTTTGCAAAGGCTTAGATACAAGGTAATCAAAGACGTAAAAAGTGTATTTATATAACTGTGTTGGTTACGCAAAACTAGGTAATGGGTAATAAAGGGATTATCTATCTTTTTAAACAATAAATATTCTGGTGTAGACTGTCCCTTTAAAGTGAAAGTCAAATATAGAGTTTTTGAAACGCTAGGGTTGACTGTTGAAACAAATAAAGGGCACTTCCAATCATGAAGTATAAGATACTTCATGCAGAAAATGCCTTTATGCCCACGTCAAAAGAATATTTTGCTAAGAGGTGACGTTTTCACATCTTAGCAAATAGACGTGCGGTAAATCGGGCTCCCATGGGCGCCAAACTGGATTTACCGCACTGCTTTTGGCTAAGAGGTGAAACACTCACCTCATAGCAAAAAATATTGTGGACCGTGGGCTGCCGTAGCAGCTAAGAACGGCTAATGGTTGAAACAAATAAAGTCACTTTCTGCATGAAGTATCTTATACTTCATGAATGAAAGTCCCCTTTATTTGTTTCAACAGTCAACCCTAGCGTTTCAATAACACTATGGTTGACTTTCACTTTAATTATGTCCTCCGTTACTCTCCATACTTAGTTATGTCATTTGCTACTCGCCATACATAGTTATATCCTCTATTACTCGCCATACTTTAGTTATATCATCTGTTACTTTTAGTTATATCCTCTGTTACTCGCCATACTTAGTTATGTCATTTGTTACTCGCCATACTTAGTTATATCCTCTGTTACTTACCATACTTAGTTATATCCTCTGTTACTTACCATACTTAGTTATATCCTCTGTTACTCGCCATACTTAGTTATGTCATTTGTTACTTGCCATACTTAGTTATATCCTCTGTTACTTACCATACTTAGTTATATCCTCTGTTACGTACCATACTTAGTTATATCCTCTGTTACTCGCCATACATATTTATATCCTCTATTACTCGCCATACTTTAGTTATATCATCTGTTACTTACCATACTTAGTTATATCCTCTGTTACTCGCCATACTTAGTTATGTCATTTGTTACTTGCCATACTTAGTTATATCCTCTGTTACTTACCATACTTAGTTATATCCTCTGTTACTCGCCATACTTAGTTATATCCTCTGTTACTCACCATACTTTGTTATATCCTCTGTTACTCGCCATACTTAGTTATATCCTCTATTACTCCCCATACTTAGTTATATCATCTATTACTCACCATACTTAGTTATATCTTCTATTACTCGACATACTTAGTTATATCTTCTATTACTCGTCATACTTAGTTATATCTTCTATTACTCGACATACATAGTTATATCCTCTATTACTCGCCATACTTAGTTATATCCTCTATTACTCCCCATACTTAGTTATATCTTCTATTACTCACCATACTTAGTTATATCTTCTATTACTCGCCATACTTAGTTATATCTTCTATTACTCGTCATACTTAGTTATATCTTCTATTACTCGACATACATAGTTATATCCACTATTACTCGCCATACTTAGTTATATCCTCTGTTACTCGCCATACTTAGTTATATCCTCTATTACTCGCCATACTTAGTTATATCATCTATTACTCGCCATACTTAGTTATATCTTCTATTACTCGACATACTTAGTTATATCCTCTATCACTCGCCACACTTAGTTATATCCTCTATTACTCGCCATACTTAGTTATATCCTCTATTACTCGCCATACTTAGTTATATCCTCTATTACTCGCCATACTTAGTTATATCCTCTGTTACTCGCCATACTTAGTTATATCATCTATTACTCGCCATACTTAGTTATATCTTCTATTACTCGACATACTTAGTTCTATCCTCTATCACTCGCCATACTTAGTTATATCATCTGTTACTCCCCATACTTAGTTATATAATCTATTACTCGCCATACTTAGTTATATCTTCTATTACTCGACATAGTTATATCCTCTATCACTCGCCATACTTAGTTATATCATCCGTTACTTGCCATACTTAGTTATATCATCCGTTACTTGCCATACTTAGTTATATCATCTGTTACTCGCCATACTTAGTTATATCCTCTGTTACTCGCCATACTTAGTTATATCCTCTATTACTCCCCATACTTAGTTATATCATCCGTTACTTGCCATACTTAGTTATATCATCCGTTACTTGCCATACTTAGTTATATCATCCGTTACTTGCCATACTTAGTTATATCATCCGTTACTTGCCATACTTAGTTATATCATCCGTTACTTGCCATACTTAGTTATATCATCCGTTACTTGCCATACTTAGTTATATCATCTGTTACTCGCCATACTTAGTTATATCCTCTGTTACTCGCCATACTTAGTTATATCCTCTATTACTCCCCATACTTAGTTATATCATCCGTTACTTGCCATACTTAGTTATATCATCCGTTACTTGCCATACTTAGTTATATCATCCGTTACTTGCCATACTTAGTTATATCATCTGTTACTCGCCATACTTAGTTATATCCTCTGTTACTCGCCATACTTAGTTATATCCTCTATTACTCCCCATACTTAGTTATATCATCCGTTACTTGCCATACTTAGTTATATCATCCGTTACTTGCCATACTTAGTTATATCATCTGTTACTCGCCATACTTAGTTATATCCTCTATTACTCGCCATACTCAGTTATAGCCTCTGTTACTCACCATACTTAGTTATATCCCCCGTTACTCACCATACTTAGTTATATCATCTGTTACTCGCCATACTTAGTTATATCTTCTATTACTCGCCATACTTAGTTATATCTTCTATTACTCGACATACATAGTTATATCCTCTATTACTCGCCATACTTAGTTATATCCTCTGTTACTCGCCATACTTAGTTATATCATCTATTACTCGCCATACTTAGTTATAATCCTCTATTACTCGCCATACTTAGTTATATCCTCTGTTACTACCAATACTTAGTTATATCCTCTATTACTCGACATACTTAGTTATATCCTCTATCACTCGCCATACTTAGTTATATCATCTGTTACTCGCCATACTTAGTTATATCCTCTATTACTCCCCATACTTAGTTATATCATCTATTACTCGCCATACTTAGTTATATCATCTGTTACTCGCCATACTTGGTTATATCTTCTGTTACTTGCTATACTTAGTTATATCCTCTGTTACTCGCCATACTTAGTTATATCCTCTGTTACTCGCCATACTTAGTTATATCCTCTATTACTCCCCATACTTAGTTATATCATCTGTTACTCGCCATACTTAGTTATATCTTCTATTACTCGATATACTTAGTTATATCCTCTATCACTCGCCATACTTAGTTATATCATCCATTACTTGCCATACTTAGTTATATCATCCGTTACTTGCCATACTTAGTTATATCATCTGTTACTCGCCATATTTAGTTATATCCTCTATTACTCGCCATACTTAGTTATAGCCTCTGTTACTCACCATACTTAGTTATATCCCCCGTTACTCACCATACTTAGTTATATCATCTGTTACTCGCCATACTTAGTTATATTTTCTATTACTCGCCATACTTAGTTATATCCTCTATTACTCGCCATACTTAGTTATATCCTCTGTTACTCGCCATACTTAGTTATATCCTCTATTACTCGCCATACTTAGTTATATCATCCGTTACTTGCCATACTTAGTTATATCATCCGTTACTTGCCATACTTAGTTATATCATCTGTTACTCGCCATGCTTAGTTATATCCTCTGTTACTCGCCATACTTAGTTATATCCTCTATTACTCCCCATACTTAGTTATATCATCCGTTACTTGCCATACTTAGTTATATCATCCGTTACTTGCCATACTTAGTTATATCATCTGTTACTCGCCATACTTAGTTATATCCTCTATTACTCGCCATACTCAGTTATAGCCTCTGTTACTCACCATACTTAGTTATATCCCCCGTTACTCACCATACTTAGTTATATCATCTGTTACTCGCCATACTTAGTTATATCTTCTATTACTCAACATACTTAGTTATATCCTCTATCACTCGCCATACTTAGTTATATAATCTGTTACTCGCCATACTTAGTTATATCCTCTGTTACTCGCCATACTTAGTTATATCCTCTATTACTCCCCATACTTAGTTATATCATCCGTTACTTGCCATACTTAGTTATATCATCCGTTACTTGCCATACTTAGTTATATCATCTGTTACTCGCCATACTTAGTTATATCCTCTGTTACTCGCCATACTTAGTTATATCCTCTATTACTCCCCATACTTAGTTATATCATCCGTTACTTGCCATACTTAGTTATATCATCCGTTACTTGCCATACTTAGTTATATCATCTGTTACTCGCCATACTTAGTTATATCCTCTATTATTCGCCATACTCAGTTATAGCCTCTGTTACTCACCATACTTAGTTATATCCCCCGTTACTCACCATACTTAGTTATATCATCTGTTACTCGCCATACTTAGTTATATCTTCTATTACTCGCCATACTTAGTTATATCTTCTATTACTCGACATACATAGTTATATCCTCTATTACTCGCCATACTTAGTTATATCCTCTGTTACTTGCCATACTTAGTTATATCATCTATTACTCGCCATACTTAGTTATAATCCTCTATTACTCGCCATACTTAGTTATATCCTCTGTTACTACCAATACTTAGTTATATCCTCTATTACTCGACATACTTAGTTATATCCTCTATCACTCGCCATACTTAGTTATATCATCTGTTACTCGCCATACTTAGTTATATCCTCTATTACTCGCCATACTTAGTTATATCATCTATTACTCGCCATACTTAGTTATATCATCTGTTACTCGCCATACTTGGTTATATCTTCTGTTACTTGCTATACTTAGTTATATCCTCTGTTACTCGCCATACTTAGTTATATCCTCTGTTACTCGCCATACTTAGTTATATCCTCTATTACTCCCCATACTTAGTTATATCATCTGTTACTCACCATACTTAGTTATATCTTCTATTACTCGATATACTTAGTTATATCCTCTATCACTCGCCATACTTAGTTATATCATCCATTACTTGCCATACTTAGTTATATCATCCGTTACTTGCCATACTTAGTTATATCATCTGTTACTCGCCATATTTAGTTATATCCTCTATTACTCGCCATACTTAGTTATAGCCTCTGTTACTCACCATACTTACGGCTAGATTTAGAGTTCGGCGGTAGATGGGCTGTTAACGCCACGCGTGTTTTATGTCTAACGCACGGCATTGTTTGACTCCGGTATTTAGAGTTAATATAAGACCATCTAACGATGCTCCTAACGCGTGTATGTCACACGCGTAATCCTGCCCGCGTTAGACAGTCTCCCATAGAGATCAATGGGAAAGGCAAAAAATAGCTTTTTTCACCTAACACTCGATCTCGCGAGAAATACGCACAGCTCGGTCATATGACGCATACCACATCATGCACAACAATAACACGCCGCAAATGTCACAACATCAATCAATCAACAAAGCACACAAGCATCACACATTCACAAGCGGGGGAAGTTTTAATACTATTTATACGGGGAATACGCATATACTTTAAGATGCGGAAAATCGCACAATAACAACAAGGATTAAAAAATATATACATACACTAAAAAAAAAAATCGCATTCAATATCATTATATATTATGAAAAACATACATATACAACACTTCACGAAGAACACACCATCGCAAATTCACATTTAAAAAGAATACTATTGGACAATGTTAGAGAAAACGACCACTATGACATCATCGCATTCTACACATTCCACAAATACCAACTCAAAATGAGCATGCGCAAATTAACACACCTAATACACATTGCAATAATATTAATTGCTAATAAAGCACACCTGAACACTAATTACAATGGAAATTGGGACATCATTAAACATTTACACAGGGTATATAAGCACCACACAAGCAGGGCTTCTTTGACTGTGTTGCTGGTGGGTCTTTGGAGATTTAAGAATAGAGATTTTGCGATTTTTTGAGAGTGAGTTAGTGTTAGTGTGAGAGAGTCAGTTGGTAGTGTTAGTGTGAGAGAGTCAGTTGGTAGTGTTAGCGTGAGAGAGTCAGTTGGTAGTGTTAGCGTGAGATAGTCAGTTGGTAGTGTTAGCGTGAGAGAGTGAGTGAGTTAGTGGGAGTTAGCGGGAGTGGGAGAGAGTCTGTTAGTGGGAGCGTGAGTGAGTTAGTGGGAGTTATTAGTGATAGTTGTTAGTGTGAGCGTCAGTTAGTGGTAGTTAGTGAGCGTTAGTGGGAGTGTTTGTTATTGAGAATTAGAAGTAGTGTTAGTTAGCGAGCGAGTGATTTATCTGTACACTTAACACATTTACACGCAAACACATTCAATACATACATACACTTATCAATAACACTACATACACTCCATACCCCCTACCCCCTCATACTACACTCCATACCCCATTCCTTGTAGTCCCATTCCCTTTCATCCCATTTACTCTTATCCCATACCCCATACCCATCCCATACCCATCCCCTAGTTACATTTAGTTTACATATCCTCCTTTTAGTCTTATTCTTTTCGTTTATTTAAATACTCCTTACCCTCTTTGTTTTTTTTTACATCCCTCACACTTTAAGCACCTTTTTTGTCTTTTTAGTTCTTTATTTTGACCCCCTTTCATTTCATCACACTCACTTTTTTTTGATTATTTGGGGTTTAGTTTAGGGAGGAGATGGAGGCCAGGCAGGGGACAGGTAGAGGGAGGGGGAGAGGAACAGGGCAGGAAGGGGGGCAGGAAGGGGGGCAGGAAGCGGGGGTGGAAGCGGTGGGTGGACCCAGCCACTTGGTTCAAGATGACCAAGTGGCTGGGCCCAGTGGCGGTCAGAGTAGGGCTTCACAGTCCGGGAAACAGAGGGCATCGTCACAGGGGAAGGCCAAGGCGACTAGGGAGGCGAGGTTTACGATGGAGGAGAAGGAGGCCCTCGTAGAGGCCTATATGGCCAGGTATAGGATGCTGCAGCACCAGAAGACTACCCCGACTGACAGGAGGAGGCTCTGGAACGAGATTCGGAATGCAGTCAATGCAGTGGGTTGCCGGAACCGGGATATGGATTCCATCAAACATCGGTACCGGGACTGTAAACTTGAACTTAAAAAAAAGTTAAGCCTGGAGGCCCGACATGCCGCAGGGACCGGTGGCGGCCCTGCCCTTGAAATGGAGTACTGCAGATGGGAGGAAATGTTGCGGCCCAGCATCTCCGAGGTGGAAGTAGTCGGTATCGGAGGAATCGATACCGGGAACCTGCCACTCTCATCTGACGGTAAGCTCATTGAACAATAATTTCACATACGAATGTATTTCAATGGACACTATACGCAAACATTTACTTTCATGATTGAGGTAGCGAATACAATTTGACAAAACATTCAAATGTACTTATATTACATAATTTGATTCATTCTTGAGATATATTTTAATGAAGAAATAGCCATGCACACGGTGAAACAATCACAGGAGGCAGCTATATTCAGCTAACAATCAGAATCTTATAAACATATTTAGATATGCTTTTCAGCAAAGAATATCCAGAGAATGAAGCTAATTAGATAACAAAAGTACATTCGAAAGTTGATACTAAATGTATGCTTATAAATCATGAAAGATAAAACATTGGGTTTCATGTGTTAAGGATCCGATTAATGCTATTACGCTGTTTACACGCATTCTATTACTTAGCGGTTACATCAGTATCTAGGCTATAGGTTAGGTGTGCATTTAAACAGACTGAAAACAAACGCAAAAACATTCACATTGACCAGATATCACAAACACTGTTTAGAAAAAGCGGAAATCGTATTGATTGTTTGTTAGATTTCAAAGTGGATTAATGATTCTGCATTTGTAATTGTATCGTAAGCTAAGTCATTTAAACCTTTATTTGCAAATATGCTAATATATACATTTCTTTTTTTATTTTTTTTTTAATATACAGAGTCTGGGGACGAGGCAGCACAGCCTCCTGCATCTCCCCGGGATGAGAGTGGTGGTGAGGAATTCCCACTTCGGAGGGAAGAGGCCCCCCGTGACGAACAGCGCACGGGAGATGATCAAGAGGCCCCGGAAGCACAGGAGGATGCCGCTGAAGCCGCGGAACCCGAGGTCCCTCAAAGACCCGCACTCCGCCGTGCACGGGCACCCCGCCGTGCACGGGTTCAACAGGCACAACAAGAAGAAATAGCGGAGGTGCGGGTTCTACTGGAGTACATAGACCAGATGCGTACCTCCCGGATAGAAAACATAGAAGGACGACGCAGAATACTTGATGGGCAGAATCAAATAATTCAAGGCCAAAACGAAATAATCAGTATACTGAATACAATACAAGAAGGACAAACAAGAATGTTCAATCTTCATCAGGAAATGTTCACATTATTCCGGGAGGCGCATGCTGGTCTACCTCCTGTTGCTGGGCCTCTTGTTGCTGGGCCTCTTGCTGCTGGGCCATCTCCTCCTGCCGGCCCATCTCATCCTCCTCCTCAGCCATCTACTCCTCCTCCTCCTCAGCCATCTTCTCCTCCTCCTCCTCAGCCATCTTCTCCTCCTCCTCCTCAGCCATCTACTCCTCACCTTGGTCGTCCCAGTACTCTTCCTTCCACTCCTCCCACAACAGCTCCAAGGAGGACTCTTCGGAGTCGGCAGTTGCCTCTCCCAGAGCCTCAGCCCCGTGGGAAGAGGGGAAGGAAGAGGAAGTAAGTATTTTTTTCCATCTTAAATTATTTTTTTTGGGTAATGGATAGGTATGTGATGATGTGGTTTTCATACACTTGTGGACCACACTCTGTATATAATCGACTTCTATGGGACCGGGTCCATGGAGGAAGATTCTTTGCAGAGTGTGGGTTATAAGTGTGTGAAAACCACATCATCACATACCTATCCTTGTTCATGATATTGATTGGTTTCTGTGATGTGATGTCCAAACTGTTTCCCGAATCGCTAACTAAATTACCATAACAATTATCCATGATGGCATATTACTGTTTGAATGCCAATAACACAGCTTAAAGGGACAGTCAGAAAATTATTGATTACAAAGAAAACACTGTATTACGCATTATAAAGTTTGAAACAACAAAACATGGAGAAATACATGTGTGACTTATGTGCTTACCCTTGTATCTATGACTATGAAAAATGACCACTTATTTGTTGTTCTGACATAACAACATTTTAGATATCAATGATCAATACATGGTCAATAATATGCTGTATGAGCACAAGATTTTACATATACAAATGCTATCCAAATGCCCTCTAGTGCTCAAATTGTATAATGATTACAAGCACTCTTCAAGATTTAAGAAATGAGCACACCAACCTCATAGGTTTAGATAGCAAATTTAGATAGCAAATGTTCAATTGTTGAGAAACATTTGATATCCTTGTTATTACAGAATTGACTTTTCGAATAATGTAAAAAATTTTTTTTTCGAAACTGTCCCTTTAACAACATTACATATGCTAACACATTTTAAGCTTGTTGCTATATCTACATGTACTTTGTCAAAAAAAATATTTGAAAATCACATTTATATTGACGTGTTAAATAAAGTCTATTTTCTTTAAGAGACATTATTGTGTTAATATTTTATTGTAACTATTTTTATTTTAACAATGAATATGGTTTAAAGTCCTTTTAGGAGTGGGGGGGTGAAATATGCTAACAAAAATATATTTGAAGATTAAACTATGTGGATCTCATACATGATACAAAAAAACAACATTTGCATTCAAGGGACAGTATCCTATATTTTTTACATAACTGTATGTAATAGACACTACTACAAACAACAAGATTAACATATACTGATAGCAATATTAAAAAGCTTCAAACACTTGCAAATAAAATAGGGTTAGCTATATTTTAAATATAGATGAACCACCATTACAACCGTAAAACACAATACCCCATCATTAACATATGAAAAGAACCTTTACACAAACTGGACAAAGCTGGAGATGGTACTCACATGAAACTCATTGGCTTTGCGAGGAGTAAGAAAATTACTTACATTTTCTTACAACACAAGACAAAATAAACCTATTGGTTAAACAATGGACTATCTAACTAGAGACAAAATCAAATATTTTTATTTATAATGTGAGTGTCTAATGAACCTTTCATAAAATATACAACGAAATTACATTTAGAAGAAGTCGGCATCATATATTTAGCATATGATAAATGCATATTGATTACTTTATTCAAACACAATAGCGCATATTTATTAATTAGATATGTTCAACATTAAACACAACATTAATTTTTAAGAAAAAGGAACATTGTTGACAAACATATTAAACATGGACTGTAGAGATTTGCACTTGCCTAGAAATATCCTATGCATGAAAACATTTTGCTTTCGTTCGTTGATTCAACCAGACATCCAGCAAAAGAGAATGTGTTGGTCTTTATCAGCTACGGGTCAACAATGTAACATGATGCAAATAATACATATTCGCAAGCTTTTTAAAATTGCATGCAGTCACAAACGTTTTTAACGTGCACAAATATTGCGGGACTACGCAATCCAATCACACGTTTTTTTAACTTTACATGTGCCGTCTTAACATGGCGCTTCCTTGATCACGTAAGAACGCCATCCAATGAAAGGCACATTATTGATCACGTAAGAACGCCCAAAAAAAAAAGGCGCATCCTTGATCGCGTCAAAACGCAATCCAATAAAAGGCATATTCCTGATCACGTAAGAACGTCAGTCAATACAAGGAATCATTGGACAGCCTGGCAGGTGACGTCTTAAGCAACATGGCGCATCCGAGATCGCTGAAAAACCGCAGACAATACAAGGACTCAGTGACATCTTGGCATATCATTAAGAAACGTATTTATATTTTAGGAACTAGTATGTGTGTAGATTGCTATCTAGGAATGTCACCAAATTATGAATCATCTTTTCGGACTTGACTGTCCCTTGAACTATAGCTATGGTGTATATCTTTAACATTTAAAAGATACACATGAGAAATACATATGCCATTGATGTTTTAAGATATCTTTGGATTGTTGTTGAATAACAATAGTTATACATGTATTGATTAAACGTGTCATTTATTCAAGTTTAATTATGGTCAGCCTACCTATAGCCATATATGGGAGGAGATGTATTTTGTTAACATATTAGTTAACTAATATTCATCATCTACATTATTTGTATTACACACAGAGATTGATTTGGTTACACTTTGACAATAATATAGATTTGAAAATGAAATACAGGTGCTGTCAACATTACAATAAGATTGTTTATTAATAAAACTATATGTCCTTGTTCTTGTAAAAAGGACAAAAACGCTTTACAAATGGAAATACATTAATTTACAATAGTGATCAACATCACTTAAAGGGACATTATTTTGTTTTTAAAAAGAGCATACACATAGTCAATACTATTTAAATAAAATGAACACTTTACAGGGA
Source organism: Bombina bombina (assembly GCF_027579735.1). NCBI lineage: Eukaryota > Metazoa > Chordata > Amphibia > Anura > Bombinatoridae > Bombina > Bombina bombina. The sequence goes on along the minus strand of NC_069508.1, from coordinate 39,797,535 downwards.
TTATATCATTGTATCAATACTCAGATCATTTGGTAAAGGTGCATCAATTCATGCAGAGTTTATAAATACACACATGGATATGAACATTTAAATATACATATATACACAAATACAAAAATATATATACATATATAAAGAAATTACTCTGCTAATCATAATCAGGCAATGATAGAGCTAAGAGAAAATAATATAAACACAAATAATAAGATTACATTGGAGATGTTAATCTTAAAGTCATTTACTATTGTCTTACATATATGATTTCATTATAACAAATAGATTTGTTAGGTCCCTTTAAGGATAAACAACATAAACTAGAGCTTGCAAAAAATAACAGGAAGAATGAGGACAAAGATTTGTGAAATAAAATTTATTTTATTAGTATGTAAGAAAACATACACAACGTTTATAAATAATCTTGTAAAAATAAGGAATATATGAGCCATATGACAAGGTAACACAGTGCATCACAGTCCATGAAGAGAGTTGCCAAGGGCCAGCATAGCCTCATTGGAGACACATGACAAGGTAACACAGTGCATCACAGTCCATGAAGAGAGTTGCCAAGGGCCAGCATAGCCCCATTGGAGACACATGGCAAGGTAACACAGTGCATCACAGTCCATGAAGAGAGTTGCCAAGGGCCAGCATAGCCTCATTGGAGACACATGACAAGGTAACACAGTGCATCACAGTCCATGAAGAGAGTTGCCAAGGGCCAGCATAGCCCCATTGGAGACACATGGCAAGGTAACACAGTGCATCACAGTCCATGAAGAGAGTTGCCAAGGGCCAGCATAGCCCCATTGGAGACACATGGCAAGGTAACACAGTGCATCACAGTCCATGAAGAGAGTTGCCAAGGGCCAGCATAGCCTCATTGGAGACACATGACAAGGTAACACAGTGCATCACAGTCCATGAAGAGAGTTGCCAAGGGCCAGCATAGCCCCATTGGAGACACATGGCAAGGTAACACAGTGCATCACAGTCCATGAAGAGAGTTGCCAAGGGCCAGCATAGCCTCATTGGAGACACATGACAAGGTAACACAGTGCATCACAGTCCATGAAGAGAGTTGCCAAGGGCCAGCATAGCCCCATTGGAGACACATGGCAAGGTAACACAGTGCATCACAGTCCATGAAGAGAGTTGCCAAGGGCCAGCATAGCCCCATTGGAGACACATGGCAAGGTAACACAGTGCATCACAGTCCATGAAGAGAGTTGCCAAGGGCCAGCATAGCCCCATTGGAGACACATGGCAAGGTAACACAGTGCATCACAGTCCATGAAGAGAGTTGCCAAGGGCCAGCATAGCCCCATTGGAGACACATGACAAGGTAAAAGAGTGCAACAGGCACAACAAAAAACTGATAAAAAGGCCAAATGGCAACAATATAAATACAAATTCAACATGTGGACAGAGGATTATTATCTGCCACCATGGAGCATATCCAGATCCTCCACTTACTGGTCATCCTCTTCATTGTCCTGTGCATGTCCAGCTCCAGATTCAGGCCTTGAACGTAATTGCATAATTTCACGCAGAGTCAAGTCCTGAACCCGGAGCTGGGCCTGCATGGTGTCGTTCATCCCTCTCAGGACAGCTGCGTTCCTCAACACGGCCTGCTCTACTCTTGCTATCCCTTCTAGCATGAGCCATGCTGAGTCACAGCCTAAAATAAAATAAAAATTAATATTAAGGATAATTACACAACAGAATAAAAGATTTTAATACATACATTGTCATCATAAAGACAAATAATTTTTTACATCAATTATTTTTAATATATTCTTTACACATGAATTAGGTTATTCAGACAGACAGAAATCATTAAAGGCTCATGTTACTCAAACATGTTGAACCCTTTAATTGGTTTTAGATGATCCACTTATACAGCTTGAGTGTATCAAATCTTGTTAAAGGATTTACATTGTACTTACATTAGCTATTTAAAAATTCAATTTAGACTGTGGTAGGCACACATATCCTTAAACATTTTGGCATTGAGGACAAGCTGTGTAAACATAGCAACCAGAAGAAATTACATTCCCACTGGGTTAGACAAGAGATAATGTATCCACATTTGGACATAAAATTTTGTATCCAAGTAGTGGTGTTTGGTATATGTAGTGATATCCAATTAAAGGGACACTGAACCTAAATATTTAATGGACTGATTCAGATAGAGCATGACATGACAAATCTTTAGAAATTACACATATTCATTATATGTTTTAATTGTCAAGCTATATTTTGAATGCAAGAATGTTGGTTTTTATGGAAGCCAATATTTGTTGATGAACCTTGTTTGTGCATGCTGGTTGATGGATACATTCATCCAACAATAAAGAAATGATGGCCACATTTATTTTATTGTTTAAACTAATTATAGGAATAAGTTGTTTTCAATAAATATATCAAGAGAATGACGAATAATTCATAAGAGTATTCTATTATACATTGGCTTAACATTGCATGCTGGATTTGAATCACAATTTAACCAATTTAACTTCACTGTACCTTTAAGTATCTTATAAAGTGTATTTAGAATGATACTTACAGCTGTGCCTGGGAAGGACAATCTGACACCCAGGACAATGAAGGTTTAAACAGGGGGGAGGGATGGGATTGGCTCGGGGAGGGATGGGAATGGCTTGGGGAGTGGTGAGCTGCTGCTCCAGGGTAGGCCGTACAGCTGGGGAGTGGGGAGTTTGGGTCTGGGCAGCTGTACGGGCCAGAATACGGGGAGAGCGGCGAAGGGGGGTGTATGGGCGTTTTTTGGGAGGGACAGGATATGAAATATGGGAAGGGCTGGCAGTGGTCGGGGCATGGTCATGGGTTTGGTGATGGGAAGGGCTCTGGGTGTGTGCAGAGGTGTGGCCATGGTCAGGGGTGTGTGCACGGGGAGGGGTCTGTGACTGGGCAGGGGCGGAATCCAGATGACCAGAAGTGGTGGATCCATCTGAAAATGTAAAAGAAATATATTAACATCTCATACATCCTGACATCAAATCAACGCATTTAAAATTGATTATGTTTTCAATATACCTCGAAGTGTGTTTGAATCTGTAAACTATTCTGAAATGAGGATATGGTATCTATATAGGCACTCAGATGAATCTCAATGACTGTCTGTACAATGTGAAACTTATTATTGTGTTTTGGCATGGAATATGCATGTGACATAATGATGGCATGAATTATATATTCTTAAAAAAATATATACAAGCAGATTTTCATGCTGCCTGATATAGAAAGGGGGCAGTAGTGTATTTGAACAGACAAATAATATTCCTTTTTAAAGGGAAAAAGCTGTAGACTTTGAATGTCTTCAATAAAATGATTTCAAAAAAAGAAACATGTTGGAAACATGATAGATATATTTCACATACCATCAGACTCCAAGGCAGCCTCTTCCTCCTCCATCCCACATGTGACATCAATCTCTGTAAAACATAACATGTTGTGTACACCTTAAGATCAGATATTATAACATATGTTACTGTTGCTCAAATACGCACATCAATGTTGCATTAAAGATATACACACACAAAGTTATGATTTACATCATTTTGATGGAGCATACAAATGACAATAGATTTGTTATTGTCAATAAATCAGAATATTAATGTATTGTTTGTCTTAATGTTAAATTCATAAAAGCATAGTACATAGAACATTTAAGATTTCTCATGTGTGTATCACTTGATGACTGTTGTTAAAAAAAAAAAAAAAAACAAAAACATATGTTAGACATCTTATGAATAACAAATGTGTAGAATAATAAAGTAGAAATTATTAATCGCTCAATATAAAAAATAAATATATAATCAGAAGATAAATTCTATGATTTTTTATAATGTTATGCTTCATCGGAATCATGATCATAATATTGATTAGCAATACACCTTCAATTACATATAAATGAGTCAATGGACTTACCAGGAGACCGCAAAGGCGGCTCTATGTCACTGCTGGATTCCTGTGGGCTCCCCACACCAACTCTCTCTATGAATGATATAGATATATATTATTAAACACATTTTGGATATCACTAAATCACATCTGTCTAGAATTTTAACATTAATCAACTTTAAAATGTGAAGAATAGAGCAGTCATTACACCAGAAAATGCTTGATTGAATCAAGGGGATTCTGTAAACATATCTGTATTCAACATATGTTTAATGTCAGACTACATTAGACATCAAATTCATCTCAGATGCTGCTATTGCATATCTAAATATACCCAATGATCAATGTTCTTAACCCTTTAAGGACACAGCTTTCACTTAGCTCAATTGTTTTATGACGGAATAATTCCGTCATATGTCCTTAAGAAGTTACAAGAATACACACAAACCACATATTGAGGAGCATCTGTTGACAAATCTAAACAAACATGTGTCACATCGAGCCATTTTTTCAATGTACAGTAATCTTGTTTAGGACACAACACATATTTATCACAATACATAACAAACTTTATTATTACAAATATGTAATCATGGTGCTGTTAGAGTATGCAGATATATATAAAGTAACTCCAACAGATAATTAGATTTATATATCAATAGTTTTTAATAAAAATAATGTAATGATGAATGAATCTATTTTGTCTTAAAGGGACACTGACATGATTAATTTAAATAATTGATTTCTATGTTCAAACTGTAAAAAATGATTTAACATTGACTCCTATTATAATTCGAATGTTGTTCGATATTAATCTTAAAGGCAGATAAGGAATATTGGATTCAATAAATATTGTTTGTTGAAGGTATCCACCAATCATCAATATAAACCCAGGTTGGTCAACAAATATTTAGATGCACATAAACGTACTTTATTTATTTTAAAATACATTTAGCAATAGAATATGTCACATATGATGATAGTATTATATTTTATGTTTATTAATATTGCATACTGTATGTGAAAGACAATATTAATAATTGTAGTTCAGTATCCCTTTAATCTAAAATTAAATAGATTCCACAATGTTGTTGTTTGTTAATGAATTATCTACTCCATATGTTGATGTAATGAATGGTATTGAGCATGCAATTAAAATCAAATATGTTATTTAAGTATATCCGAATAATTATATAATTTTCATCTATTAAATAGACATTACATATAAATATAGAACAATGTGTATTTAGTATGTAATGTTCATTCCATGTTTCTAAGACAAATGTCAATTAAAATGAGACATACCATACTGTGACAAGCCCTGGCTTGAGGATCCAGCAGCCACATCCATATCTGTAATATATTAAATGAGGATTGCATATCATTAATACTAATCATGCCATGTTTAAAATATTTACATTAATAACAAATCAATAGAAAAATATTAATCCTTTGGTAGTCCCATGAGTTAATAGTTTCCGCAATTAAATGAATGATAAATATATCCTGGACTCTTATTTTCAATCAGTTGTGTTGTTTACTGTATCTTTAAGAATATATGCTTGTTATTACATAATCATCAATTGATGGCCATATGTTATAATTTATTAGTATTATTCGTTTTTTATTAGATATAATATTTAAAATAAGAATACTGTATTCTTCACTAATCTAAGATTTTCCATTTAATTTTTAACAACATGTATAAAGCAATGCCACTTTCCGCAAACCCATGTTAACGTGGATGAGAAATGCCATTTTCGCGATCATTGCGCAATGATTCCAAGCGGAATTACGCATCCGTCATTTGACCAACATGTATAAAGCAATGCCACTTTCCGCAAACCCATGTTAACGTGGATGCGAAATTAGATTTCCGCTCTGTGACGCATATTCTGTAGAGCGCAATAAACATCATTCCAATTTCATGTATCACTAATGTAAAATCAGATATCTAAACATCATATGTAGTGTATGTTGTGAGATCTGTATAGGTTTAGTATCTGACTAAATACACATTTTGGATTTTTAACATTATAAATATTATATGAAGTTGGATAATTACCTGGTTCAGATTCTCTATCGGGTCCTCCCAGGCCACCGGACGGAGAAGCATCTGCCCTGTCCCCCGCGTCAGGACTTTCAGATCCCGCAGCTGGGAGGGAAGAAGAGGAGGCCGAGGATGGCGAGGATCTAAATCTTTTGGGGACCCGGAGATTGAGGAGCTCGCATAAAGTCACCTCATAAGGGAGTAGGTACAGTTTCCGCGGGGCCTTTCTTTGGCCCCCTCTTTTACGGGCTTGTACCCAGTCCCTTATGAGGTTGACTTTTTTCGATAAACGCAACCTCATATCTCCGAATCTCCTCATGATCTGATCCTGGGTCCTCTGGACGTCACACACCAATCTAACCGCATTGGTGATAGACTCCCAGAGGGCCTTCTTAACAGGCGCATCTGTCGAGCTCCTCTTGTTCCCAAACAGCTGGGGATAAAAGTCCTTGACGGCGTGGACCAGTGCAGCGCTCTCCTCCTTGGTGAACCTGGGAACTGACATGCCTGCTGGGTTGTACAATAAATATATTATAATAATATAAACTGCCTGCAGGCATTAGAGAACTGACAAAGATGGCAACGTGTAATGGACTTTTATATGGTGAAGTAAACATGAGATGCACCATGGGACAATTTATCTGTACATCTGATTGGATAAAATTTTGAAATATTGTTATAATGTCTGTGAGACCATCCTGACTCAAGTTGTGTTTGTGTGATGAACTCTGATTGGCCGTTCCTTAATGTTTCATATCTTAGTAACTTCCTTACACATACCGCTTGGTGGTGCTGTAACTTCATTTTTCATGTAGACTTATTTGTAACTCATGGGCCTGTCATGCGGATATGTGTGACGCAGATTTAATATCCGTGATCCGTGAAATATTAATGATTAAATACTCTTTAAAATCTCATCCTGTCACATTATTAATGTTGTAGACATTTCTCGGTTTAATAACGGTCTGTTTCTTTAATACAAATACACATTTAATATTGTATGTCTTTATTGTTCTTTAAATAAATTGATTGTGAAGTATTGACATTGCTCTATTAAATGTATTTATAATGCACATTGATTGTGTGCTATTGCGTGACATTACACTAATGTTTAAATATGCTAATCTGGTGTTTGAAGATGCGTTTCCCACGCAATATTTATTAATGTTAAAATTCCGGGAAGAATGTCAGTAACTTTGATAATCTGTTTATAAATGTTAAACTACAGCTTTGTTATTCGCAAATAAACCTCGAGCTTGTATTTCTCTGAAGTGCTCATATATGTTATTGTGCAATGGCGTCTTTAGTTTTAAAGAGACATTACAAACAATTGTATCAAATGATCTGTAGAGATAGAAGATTGTTTAGACTTTAAAATGTAAATCATTTTCTCTTAGTATTTATATATCCTCAACATAAGAAATTTAAATGCACATGGTTGAGCCAATCACATAAGGCATCTCTGTGCATCCACCAATCTTCATCTACTGAGCCTATCTCGATATGCTTTTCAAGCAAAGTATGTCAAGATAGGAAGAGAAGTAAATACACTATTTCAAGCTCTTAAAGGGACACTGTCCAAACAAATTTACCATTGGTGATTGAGCATGAAATGTTAATCAACTTTATTATTTAATACGATTATCAAATGTTAAGTTATCTTGTTATGTTTCTTTGAAAATCAATAATGATATTTTATATTACGGACAATTGTTTAATAAAAACCTGGGTTGTCCTTGACGATTGTTGCATCAATTATTCCAAACAATCAAGTTTTGTCCAGAGTACTGAAGCAAATAAATTAGCTATTTACTGCCTTATTTCTAAAGTAATGATAGCAACATCACAATGAGCATTCATAATATGAGACAAGTTTTAAAGTTTATTAAAATAGAATACTCATTCAGAATGTATAAATCATGGTTTTTTTAAATGGCTACCTTTAAGTATATTTTGAGTTCATGTCCCTTTAAATAAACATTTCACAATAATGCTTAATATATCATAAACCTAGGCACCTTCCTTTTGCTAAATGAGTCTAACATATGAGTAAAGCAAATTTAGATTAACTTCTAGATTGTTTTACACACTGACTGAAATATATTTATTAAATGAGGTATTTTTTAGCCTTCAGCGTAGAGGGACATTAAGCTATATGTTATGTATGCATTTTGTATCATAATCTTATATTTGACCAACTTAATATGTTTTGTTATTCAATCATTATATTGTAATTATATATATTCGTGGATTAAATACATCTCTACATAGGCTATTTTGATGCTGATTGTTGTTTGCATATAGATGCCTTATATCATTCACTAAGATATGTGCATTTATTTTTATTTTAACAAGTATATTTAAAGACTGAATGTAATTCTATAGTACATTCTAAATATGTTTAAATTCTTGTATGATATTTGTAACAATGTATACAAAATATACATTTTGAATGACCCCTTTAAGGACCCAAACATATTGTATTTTTATTTAACATTGACAAAATAAACTAAAGGGGAAATTACATTCTATATAGATATTTGATGTCTAACCCAAGAGGTAAGATTGTAATAAATACATAATATTACTAAGTATAGTTAAATGACTCCACTAGAAAATTACATAGATTAACCTGGCATCCAATAACTAATTATTAAAAATTATAAAGTTAAATGACCTACCATTTATAAATGTAATAATTGTAAAATATTTTCTAATAATGTTTTGAGATACCTAAGGAAGATACATGATCTTATACAATTCTTTTTACATTCAACAACACTGTCACTTTCATGTAATTGAACCACTTCACCTTATTAAATGTTAAAACAATCATAATATTAATACATATCCTAAATATTTTTAATATATACTTTTTCAATATAAAAGCATTGAAGAATATGACTCCCCAATTAATGTTAAAATATATCTTTTAATATTCTCTGAAGAATTTTATTTTCTACTATTAATGCATTATTTTCTCTTATGCATGTGCTTGTCAAATAGCCAACTACCAGTCATGGGAGTCCAAGTTTTATTTATTTACAGATTATATTGATATATATTAGAATCTGCTAAAAAAAAAATATATATTTAATAGAAAATAAATAAATATTCCATGAAGTCATCAGATGCCAATCTGAAATGACAAATAATAAAAATGGAACAAAGTTAATACACACGTTGTAAAATATTCATAAAATACATTTAAAATCATATGGTGTCTATGCTCTAACTTTGATCAACATTTTTTAAAGATAATCATTACATTCATTTTAAATTAATGAAATACATACACCATTATATTGTTGATTAAAAATAATATTTAAATTTCAAAAATTAAATTTATACATAATAATGTATATCACATGTAAACAATATATGTATGCTGAACATAAATGTAATATTTCATGTCCATTCAAATACCTCTATATCAACTATAATATGTATTCCTTTTTCTGATTGTGATCCCTAAATATCTAATTAAGAACTAAATATGACTAATGTATGTAAGCTACTAATATTCTACAGTCTTCACTAGCATGCATTGGTACACCAACCTGGACAATGCATGGTCTTTGAATGTCAATTCAGGGGTAAACAGTTGATCTTCAATAGGTGTCTTATTCATCAGTTCATTAAATAGAGGACTGGGAAATACCATCTACAAAATAGAAAATCATCTAAGTGTCTCCAATAGGATGTCTCCACAGCCTTATTCTATCAAATAGTTTGCACTTACCATGTGAACATGTCTTTGTATGGTTTTCAAGGTCAGCAGAATTTAAATATGCCAGACATGATCCCATTGGTATACTTCAATTTCAATCTTGGCTTTTTCCCCACTGTCAGTCTTGGAAATCTTCACTGTCAGGCTTCAAATTGTTCCCTTTCAGTCTTTATATTAAGTCATCTCCCTAATGTAAGAAATTATATATAAAGATTTCATACAAGTGTGTGAATCAGTTCTGTACCCCTCTCCCACCCCCCATTTCATAATAAATATCTATCACTAGCTTACTAAGCCTGTGTATGAACCTGTGTTATTTTCTATCAAGTGTGAAGATGAGTCATATTGAGCAGAACAAACCTCTGTGTGACATTGAACCATAGTCATTCTAGAGTATCCCTTTCTGATTATGTACATAAGTAATGTGTAAACAAAGTTATATTTTTAAAAATTTATGCCATATTATGTATTTGTGTACAAATCATGCCAGCAACAGTCCATACATTTCTACTTACCATCTGATGTCCTCTATAAAAACCAGGTGGCAAAGACTCGCTATAGGACCCAATGCCCAGAGCATCACCTATATTATGAGAAATAAATATTATTATAACATTTTATCAATACTAACATGTTTGCACAATTCTCTACTTGTCATTTCCCTAGAGTTCACATCTATTGAAAATACTCCAGTGTAACTTCTATTATTTACCGTCTAAAGTGGCGGTTGATGACGTCTGCTCTGACATCAAGTCCCTCGTCCTGGAATTCCCCCTCTAGAACAGGATCATCCTCCTCATCTCTGAGGAGGTCTCTGTCCACCGGGACGGCCTGCAGCATCCCAGCCCGCTGTGCAATATTATGCAGGACGCTACAGGCTACAACGATCTTAGCCACCTTCTTTGGGTTGTACTGGAGTGCTCCTCCAGAACGGTCCAGGCACCTGAATCTCATCTTCAGGAGCCCGAACATCCTTTCAACCACCGCCCTGGTTCTCTTATGAGCCCTATTGTAGCGCTCCTCAGACACATCAGTTGGGCTACGCAAGGGGGTAATGAGCCAAGGCCGGCTCATGTACCCAGAATCACCTATAAATTTAGAACAGAACATAATTCAAACAGAATACTTAAACTAGTATATTGTTGTATAAATATATTTTTTAAAAACCATAATCCATATTAAAAGTTGTCAGAAACATAAAAAAATTAAAAAAAAATTATATATAAATCTGTATCTAGCCATTTCATCGAAGACATGCTACATATGCGTATTTCTCCTAAACCAAACCTTGTGTAAAATGCTAACTACATGTTTACATTGCATTCTCTATATGAACACTTAAGGTAAGACATGCTACATATCTGCTTTTCAATAAAAATAGACATTAGCAGAAAAATACAATGACAGGGTTAAATTGCATGAGATAATATCTTGCCATTTCATCTAAGACATGCTACATATGCGTATTTCTCCTAAACCAAACCTTGTGTAAAATGCTAACTACATGTTTACATTGCATTCTCTATATGAACACTTAAGGTAAGACATGCTACATATCTGCTTTTCAATAAAAATAGACATTAGCAGAAAAATACAATGACAGGGTTAAATTGCATGAGATAATATCTTGCCATTTCATCTAAGACATGCTACATATGCGTATTTCTCCTAAACCAAACCTTGTGTAAAATGCTAACTACATGTTTACATTGCATTCTCTATATGAACACTTAAGGTAAGACATGCTACATATCTGCTTTTCAATAAAAATAGACATTAGCAGAAAAATACAATGACAGGGTTAAATTGCATGAGATAATATCTTGCCATTTCATCTAAGACATGCTACATATGCGTATTTCTCCTAAACCAAACCTTGTGTAAAATGCTAACTACATGTTTACATTGCATTCTCTATATGAACACTTAAGGTAAGACATGCTACATATCTGCTTTTCAATAAAAATAGACATTAACAGAAAAAGACAATGACAGGGTTAAATTGCATGAGATAATATCTTGCCATTTCATCTAAGACATGCTACATATGCGTATTTCTCCTAAACCAAACCTTGTGTAAAATGCTAACTACATGTTTACATTGCATTCTCTATATGAACACTTAAGGTAAGACATGCTACATATCTGCATTTCAATAAAAATAGACATTAGCAGAAAAATACAATGACAGGGTTAAATTGCATGAGATAATATCTTGCCATTTCATCTAAGACATGCTACATATGCGTATTTCTCCTAAACCAAACCTTGTGTAAAATGCTAACTACATGTTTACATTGCATTCTCTATCTGAACACTTAAGGTAAGACATGCTACATATCTGCATTTCAATAAAAATAGACATTAGCGTCGGTAAATAACAAATGGTTAAATTTAATCCTATAGCTGAACATGACGCTAACAGTTAAAAAATACAGGGGCAATTGTCAAAATAATTAACCATGTTGTGCACAAATACTCACCAACGAGATAACCAGGGGGCATTTGTCTTTCCTCAAACTGTCTCCACAGGGACGACAGAGAGAGGATGCGGGCATCATGACAAGCACCTCCAAAATTCGCATACACATGCATAATCCTCATCCGTGCGTCACAAACATACTGCACGTTGAGGCTATGAAAATGTTTGCGATTTCTGAAGGGCAAGTCATCAATTGGAGCACGCAGCGCAATGTGGGTACAATCAATGGCTCCCAAGACATTGGGCAATTGAGCAATATCAAAGAATTCCCGCTTCAGGCGCCTCCAATCACCATCATTCTGTGGGAATCCTATGTATTGCTTACTGATACGTACCATGGCGTTCAGAAAGTTATCAAACACCCCAGAGAATGTACCTTGAGCCAGGCCATGCATGTACAGTTCTCCGGATTGAAAACTCCCGGAGGCCAGGACGTATAGACAGCTTAGCATCTTACTCATGGGGGGAACAGCAGTCCTTATTTGTATACGTGGCTCCAAATGAGGTTTAAGAAGCTCGTAAAGGCCAATGAGCTGTTCGCGATCGAGCCGATACTTATCAAAAACCTCAAAGTCACTCATGTTTTCCAAGGTGGGTCTCACCCTGTAGACACGAGGACCTCGAACCAGACGACCCCTTCGTCTCGGTCTGAGCCGCCGAGGCTGCCTGATTCGACCAACAGCTAGTTCGCCAATAGCACCACCAGCAGCGTCTACCATGTCATCGTCATCCATCTTTCAAAACAGCGTAACAAGGTAAGCACTTGATCTGATGTGGATCACAAGTGATGCATTGGCCATGTTGTTTGGGGGATTTATAGTACAATTAGTCCAATGGTAGTGAGTTTGTAATGATTGCTGATTGTATTCACCTGTTTGTATGTGAGCGGCGCGAATGCTTTCACAGTGGGCGTTTATTTGTTGTTTGCTGAAATGTTAGTTTCAAACAATGATTCTCAATGTGAAAGTGTCAAATATCACACATACAGTGCATGTTTGTAATGTTTGATCATATGTGTAATCAATATTTCTTAAACGCGATCTTATAGTAACAAGCACACGTCCAGGCTAACATGAATGAAAGTGCATAGTTGTGTATAATGTGCATCGAATGTGATCGATCAATGTTGCTGCAATATTGTTTGTAAATGATAAAGGAACATCTGCCATCTGTAGGATTGTATATATAAGTGATTGCCGAGCTGTCAATATTGTACGCGTCCCTTTCAAATCGCAATAATAATTCCGAACTTCCCGTCTGCCATCTGTAGTATTGTATATATAAGTGATTGCCGAGCTGTAAAATATTGTACGCGTCCCTTTCAAATCGCAATAATAATTCCGAACTTCCCGTCTGCCATCTGTAGTATTGTATATATAAGTGATTGCCGAGATGTGAATATTGTACGCGTCCCTTTCAAATCGCACTAATACTGAATAACTTCCGGCTGTCATCTGTAGTATTGTATATATAAGTGATTGCCGAGATGTGAATATTGTACGCGTCCCTTTCAAATCGCACTAATACTGAATAACTTCCGGCTGTCATCTGTAGTATTGTATATATAAGTGATTGCCGAGATGTGAATATTGTACGCGTCCCTTTCAAATCGCACTAATACTGAATAACTTCCGGCTGTCATCTGTAGTATTGTATATATAAGTGATTGCCGAGATGTGAATATTGTACGCGTCCCTTTAAAATCGCAATAATAATTCCGAACTTCCCGTCTGTCATCTGTAGTATTATATATATAAGTGATTGCCGAGCTGTCAATATTGTATGCGTCCCTTTAAAATCGCAATAATAATTCCGAACTTCCCGTCTGCCATCTGTAGTATTGTATATATAAGTGATTGCCGAGCTGTAAAATATTGTACGCGTCCCTTTCAAATCGCAATAATAATTCCGAAATTCCCGTCTGCCATCTGTAGTATTGTATATATAAGTGATTGCCGAGCTGTCAATATTGTATGCGTCCCTTTCAAATCGCACTAATACTGAATAACTTCCGGCTGTCATCTGTAGTATTGTATATATAAGTGATTGCCGAGATGTGAATATTGTACGCGTCCCTTTCAAATCGCACTAATACTGAATAACTTCCGGCTGTCATCTGTAGTATTATATATATAAGTGATTTTCGATCTGACGATATTGTATGCGTCCCATAAAAATTGCACGAATACTGAATAACTTCCGGCTGTCATCTGTAGTATTATATATATAATTGATGTGCGATCTGACAATATTTCTGAATTGTCCCATTGAAATCTCCATAATAATGCTGTTCAAAAGTGTGTTTTACGTATATGTTGTATTGTAGTATTGAGTGTTAAAGTTCCTAAAGGGGCGGTACAGTGGTGAATCTGTGATGTGTATGGTTGAATCTTCTAATGACGTCATGATATTATTAACCTGCCTATGTAGTTCTGAAATCCTCATTGTGTTGTTGTATTGTGCTACATTGTTATTGTGTGCTGAATAAAATCTAAATGTGTGCTTTGTGGTTGCGTGATGGGTGATGCGTGTTATGTACATGTACGTATATATTGTGATTGTGTCCCACATATGCTGACTTCTATATAGCGGTCTGGCATTGTTGTTCCTTCCCATAAAGTGACATCTGTAATCTGGTGTAATGATGTTCTTGTTGTACGTAATTCCTAATGGTTTCTGGTGATGGAATCATGATGTTAAAAGTACAGTAAAATCCATATGTTGTGTTTTGTGATTCCTCGAGAGAATGTAATGTGTTTTTCCCCCATCATTTGAATGCACATGTATGATTGAATGTTAAAAGTAATGTATGTGCATCCATGAGTGATCATGTGTTAAGCCTATGTAGATATGCAGTTGCTGCAAGCATATGAGTTGAATAACAGAAATGCAATAATAAAGGTAAATGAGAGATGTTTCCCATTGTGTAGTGTTTGTGAATCCAGAAATGTGTATTGAATTTTATTTTAATTGTAAATGTAATTTTATTGAAATAATAATGTGTTACTAGTGATGGGGATTTGTAGTTGATGTAATCTAAAAGTGTTAAAAATATTTATGGTGTGGTGAATATTTAATATTAAAAAACATAAATCCACCATAGGGAAATAGTCATTTCTTGATCTATTTATCATAGCTGTGTCTAACGCATAAAAGCATGTATTTTCTAGCGCTGGTATTTGGAGTTTTTCAGTCTACGCTATTTGCGTGCGTTAGGGAAATGAGGGTTTCGCGTGCACGAGCACGTCTTCCCAATAGAAGTCAATGGAGGCTCCAAAGATTTCTATATTTTTTTTTCTAAGACTGGTTTTCCTCGTAAAGTGAGTGACGTCATGAGCTTGTGTGAAAAAGTAACTAAATCGTGTTCTTTTTGTAATAAATAAATATTTTGTGTATGTAATGTGGTGTATATTGTTTGTATGCATCGATGAGTGTATGTTTGTGATAATGTTATTCGTTAGATGTAGGTATATGAGGGTCTTTTCCCGTATGTCCATGTAAGTCAATGGGAAAATGGATTTGTGTGGATTTTTTTCAAACACCCGAGATCTCGCAACTTTAATCCTTTGTATTTTTAAGAAAAAATAAAAATTCCGAAAAATAAAGATAGTGTTGTGTTTGTATGAGTGTAAGTGTACTTTGTGTAATATTTGTTTTGTGATTCGTGGATGTTTTTTTGTGCGGTATATGTTTACTACTGGGTCTGAGGTGGCGGTAGAAAGTTGAGCGTTAGGTGTATTTTGAGTCGCGGTAAATAAACTCTAAATACCGGAGTGCGTAAAAAACCTGCGTTAGGAGCCTCTAACGCTGGTTTTGACGGCTACCGCCGAACTCTAAATCTAGGCCTTAGTTATATCATCTGTTACTCGCCATACTTAGTTATATTTTCTATTACTCGCCATACTTAGTTATATCCTCTATTACTCGCCATACTTAGTTATATCCTCTGTTACTCGCCATACTTAGTTATAGCCTCTGTTACTCACCATACTTAGTTATATCCCCCGTTACTCACCATACTTAGTTATATCCTCTATTACTCGCCATACTTAGTTATATCCTCTATTACTCGCCATACTTAGTTATATCCTCTGTTACTCGCCATACTTAGTTATATCCTCTATTACTCCCCATACTTAGTTATATCATCCGTTACTTGCCATACTTAGTTATATCATCTGTTACTTGCCATACTTAGTTATATCATCTGTTACTCGCCATACTTAGTTATATCCTCTGTTACTCGCCATACTTAGTTATATCCTCTATTACTCCCCATACTTAGTTATATCATCCGTTACTTGCCATACTTAGTTATATCATCCGTTACTTGCCATACTTAGTTATATCATCTGTTACTCGCCATACTTAGTTATATCCTCTATTACTCGCCATACTCAGTTATAGCCTCTGTTACTCACCATACTTAGTTATATCCCCCGTTACTCACCATACTTAGTTATATCATCTGTTACTCGCCATACTTAGTTATATCTTCTATTACTCAACATACTTAGTTATATCCTCTATCACTCGCCATACTTAGTTATATAATCTGTTACTCGCCATACTTAGTTATATCTTCTATTACTCGCCATACTTAGTTATATCCTCTATTACTCGCCATACTTAGTTATATCCTCTGTTACTACCAATACTTAGTTATATCCTCTATTACTCGCCATACTTAGTTATATATCTTCTATTACTCGCCATACTTAGTTATATCTTCTATTACTCGACATACATAGTTATATCCTCTATTACTCGCCATACTTAGTTATATCCTCTGTTACTCGCCATACTTAGTTATATCATCTATTACTCGCCATACTTAGTTATATCTTCTATTACTCGACATACTTAGTTATATCCTCTATCACTCGCCATACTTAGTTATATCATCTGTTACTCGCCATACTTAGTTATATCCTCTATTACTCCCCATACTTAGTTATATCATCTATTACTCGCCATACTTAGTTATATCATCTGTTACTCGCCATACTTGGTTATATCTTCTATTACTTGCTATACTTAGTTATATCCTCTGTTACTCGCCATACTTAGTTATATCCTCTGTTACTCGCCATACTTAGTTATATCCTCTATTACTCCCCATACTTAGTTATATCATCTGTTACTCGCCATACTTAGTTATATCTTCTATTACTCAATATACTTAGTTATATCCTCTATCACTCGCCATACTTAGTTATATCATCCATTACTTGCCATACTTAGTTATATCATCCGTTACTTGCCATACTTAGTTATATCATCTGTTACTCGCCATACTTAGTTATATCCTCTATTACTCGCCATACTTAGTTATAGCCTCTGTTACTCACCATACTTAGTTATATCCCCCGTTACTCGCCATACTTAATTATATCCTCTATTACTCGCCATACTTAGTTATATCCTCTATTACTCGCCATACTTAGTTATATCTTCTGTTACTACCAATACTTAGTTATATCATCTGTTACTCACTATACTTAGTTATATGCTCTGTTACTCGCCATACTTAGTTACATCCTTTGTTACTCGCCATACTTAGTTACGTTATCTGTTACTCACCATACTTAGTTATATCATCTGTTACTCGCCATACCTAGCTATATATTCTATTACTCGCCATACCTAGCTATATCTTCTATTACTCACCATACTTAGTTATATCCTCTATTACTCCCCATACTTAGTTATATCCTCTGTTACTCGCCATACTTAGTTATATCCTCTGTTACTCGTCATACTTAGTTATATCCTCTATCACTCACCATACTTAGTTATATCATCTATTACTCACCATACCTACGGCTAGATTACGAGTTTTGCGTTATGAGCGGCTCGGTGCTAACTTGCAAGTTATTGTCACCGCTCACCTCCCTATAGCGCTGCTATCACAGGTCTTCAAAAACCCGGCGTTAGCAGGCAATATTGCAGCGTTGAGCAAAATTGAGCTCCATACCGCACCCAAATACCAGCGCTGCTTTGAGCTGGTTTTACGTGCTCGTGCACAATTTCCCCATAGACATCAATGAGGAGAGCCGGCTAAAAAAAAGCCTAACACCTGCAATAAAGGAGAGTAAAGCTCCGTAACGCAGCCCCATTGATTCCTATGGGGAAAGAAAATTTATGTTTACACCTAACACAAACCCAGAGTCTAAACACCCCTAATCTGCCGACACCTACATTACACTTATTAACCCCTAATCTGCTGCCCCGACACCGCCGCCACCTACATAAATTTATTAGCCCCTAATTTGCCGCCCCCGACACTGCCCACACCTACCTACACTTATTAACCCCTAATCTGCCGCCCCCAATGTCGCTGCCACTATACTAAAGTTATTAACCCCTAAACCTAACCCTAAGTCTAACCCTAACCATAACACCCACTAACTTTAACATAATTAAAATAAATCTAAATAAAAATGACTATTAATACCTAAATAATTCCTATTTAAAACTAAATACTTACCTATAAAATAAACCCTAAGCTAGCTACAATATAACTAATAGTTACATTGTAGCTATTTTAGGTTTTATTTTTATTTCACAGGTAACTTTGTATTTATTTTAACTAGGTAGACTAGTTAGTAAATTGCTATTAACTATTTACTAACTACCTAGCTAAAATAAATACAGATCTGACTGTAAAATAAAACCTAACCTGTCTTACACTAACACCTAACCTTACACTACAATTAAATCAATTACATTAATTAAATACAATTAACTAAATTACAAAAAATAATAAACACTAAATTACACAACATAAAAAAGAAATTATCAAAACTAATTACACCTAATTTAATAGCCCTAGCAAAATAAAATAAAAACTAGCCTAAACTAAACTGCCAATAGCCCTTAAAAGGGCATTTTGCGGGGTATTGCCCCAAATAAATTAGTTTAAATATTTGATAATTTCTTTTTTATTTTGTGTAATTTAGTGGGGTTTTTTTTTGGTAATTTAGTTAATTGTTTTTAATTAATGTAATTGATTTAATTGTAGTGTAAGGCTAGGTGTTAGTGCAAGACAGGTTAGGTTTTATTTTACAGGTAAGTTTGTATTTATTTTAGCTAGGTAGTTAGTAAATAGTTAATAACTATTTACTAACTAGTCTACCCAGTTAAAATACAAACTTACCTGTGAAATAAAAATAAAACCTAAGCTAGATACAATGTAACTATTATATTGTAGCTAGCTTAGGGTTTATTTTACAGTAAAGTATTTAGTTTTAAATAGGAATTATTTGGGTATTAAATGTAATTTTTATTTTGATTTATTTTAATTATGTTAAAGTTAGTGAGTGTTAGGGTTAGACTTAGGGTTAGGTTTAGGGGTTAATAACTTTAGTATAGTGGCAGCGATTTTGGGGGCAGCAGATTAGGGGTTAATAACAGTAATGTAGGTTGTGGCAATGTTAGGGACAGCAGATTATGGGTTAATAATATTTTACTAGTGTTTGTGAAGCGGGAGTACGGCAGTTTAGGGGTCAATATGTTTATTATAGTGGCGGCGATGTCCGGAGCGGCAGATTAAGGGTTAATCATTTTATTTTAGTGTTTGCGATGCGGGAGGGCCTCAGTTTAGGGGTTAATCGGTAGTTTATGGGTTTTAGTGTACTTTGTGACACTTTAGTTATGAGTTTTATGTTACGGCTTTGTAGCGTAAAACACATAACTACTGACTTTCAGTTTACGGTATGGATCTTGACGGTATTGGCTGTACCGCTCACTTTTTGGCTGGACAGGCAAACTCGTAATACCGGCGCTATTGGAGTCCCATTGAAAAAGGACTTTTTGAAAGCTGCGGTAGTTACGTTGCGTTACGGCCAAAAAAGTGTGCGGGAGAGATATACCTGCAAGACTCGTAATACCGGCAGTAGTGAAAAAGCAGCGTTATGAGGCTTTTTCACTCATAACGCAAAACTTGTAATCTAGCCACTAGTTATATCTTCTATTACTCAGCATACTTAGTTATATCCTCTATTACTCGCCATACTTGGTTATATCCTCATTACTCACCATACTTAGTTACTTTATCTGTTACTCGTCATACTTAGTTATATCCTCTATTACTCGCCATATTTAGTTATATCCTCCGTTACTCGCCATACTTAGTTATATCCGCTGTTATTTGCCATACTTTGTTATATCCTCTATTACTCGCAATACTCACCTAAACCAAGGGCGGGCCTCAGTTTAGGGGTTAATAGGTAGTTGATGGGTTATAGTGTACTTTGTGACACTTTAGTTATGAGTTTTATGTTACGGCTTTGTAGCGTAAAACACATAACTACTGACTTTCAGTTTACGGTATGGATCTTGACGGTATTGGCTGAACCGCTCACTTTTTGGCCGGACAGGCAAACTCGTAATACCGGCGCTATTGAAGTCCCATTGAAAAAGGACTTTTTGAAAGCTGCGGTAGTTACGTTGTGTTACGGCCAAAAAAGTGTGCGGGACAGATATACCTGCAAGACTCATAATACCGGTGGTAGTGAAAAAGCAGCGTTATGAGGCTTTTTCACTCATAACGCAAAACTTGTAATCTAGCCGCTAGTTATATCTTCTATTACTCAACATACTTAGTTATATCCTCTATTACTCGCCATACTTGGTTATATCCTCATTATTCACCATACTTAGTTACTTTATCTGTTACTCGTCATACTTAGTTATATCCTCTATTACTCGCCATACTTAGTTATATCCTCCGTTATACGCCATACTTAGTTATATCCTACTTTCCTCGCCATACTCAGTTATATCCTACGTTACTCGCCATACTTAGTTATATCATCTGTTACTCACCATACTTAGTTACAGTATATCCTCTGTTACTCGCCATACTTTGTTATATCATCTGTTACTCGCCATACTTAGTTATATCCTGTTACTCGCCATACTTAGTTATATCCTCCTTTACTCGCCATACTTAGTTATATCCTCTGTTACTCGCCATACTCAGTTATATCCTACGTTACTTGCCATACTTAGTTATATCCTCCATTACTCGCCATACTTAGTTATATCCTTTGTTACTCGCCATACTTAGTTGCAGTATATCCTCTGTTACTCGCCATACTCAGTTATATCCTACTTTATTCGCCATACTTTAATTTGAATATCTTTATATTTCATTTTTATAATTATAGTTGCGTCACAGACATATGCAATGCCTTGCAAAAGTATTCACCCCCCTTGATTTTTACCTATTTTGTTACATTACAGCCTTAAGTTCAATGTTTTATTAATCTGAATTGTATGTGATGGATCAGAACACAATAGTCTAAGTTGGCGAAGTGAAATTAGAAAAATATATACAAAAAAATATTTTTCAGAAATAGAAAACGCATGTGCGTATGTATTCACCCCCTTTGTTATGAAGCCCATAAAAAGCTCTGGTGCAACCAATTACCTTCAGAAGTCACATAATTAGTGAAATGATGTCCACCTGTGTGCAATCTGTCACATGATCTGTCATTACATATACACACCTTTTTTGAAAGGCCCCAGAGGCTACAACACCTAAGCAAGAGGCCCCACTAACCAAACACTGCCATGAAGACCAAGGAACTCTCCAAACAAGTAAGGGACAATGTTGTTGAGAAGTACAAGCCAGGGTTAGGTTATAAAAAAATATCCAAATCTTTGATGATCCGCAGTAGCACCATCAAATCTATCATAACCAAATGGAAAGAACATGGCACAACAGCAAACCTGCTAAGAGACGGCCGCCCACCAAAACTCACAGACCGGGCAAGGAGTGCATTAATCAGAGAGGCAGCACAGAGACCTAGGATAACCCTGGAGGAGCTGCAGAGTTCCACAGCAGAGACTGGAGTATAGGACAATAAGCCGTACGCTCCATAGAGTTGGGCTTTATGGCAGAGTGGCCAGAAGAAAGCCATTACTTTCAGCAAAAAACAAAATGGCACATTTTGAGTTTGCAAAAAGGCATGTGGGAGACTCCCAAAATGTATGGAGGAAAGTGCTCTGGTCTGATGAGACTAAAATTGAACTTTTCGGCCATCAAAGAAAACGCTAACCCAACACATCAAATCACCCAAAGAACACCATCCCCCCCACAGTGAAACATGGAAGGCAGCATCATGCTGTGGGGATGTTTTTCAGTAGCGGGGACTAGGAAACTGGTCAGAGTTGAGGGAAAGATGGATGGTGCTAAATACAGGGATATCCTTGAGCAAAACCTGTACCACTCTGTGCGTGATTTGAGGCTAGGATGGAGGTTGACCTTCCAGCAGGACAATAACCCAAAACACAATGCTAAAGCAACACTTGAGTGGTTTAAGGTGAACCATGTAAATGTGTTGGAATGGCCTAGTCAAAGCCCAGACCTCAATCCAATAGAATATCTGCGGTCAGACTTAAAGATTGCTGTTCACAAGCACAAACCATCCAACTTGAAGGTACTGGAGCAGTTTTTCAAGGAGGAATGGGCAAAAATCCCAGTGGCAAGATGTGGCAAGCTCATAGAGACTTATCCAAAGCGACTTGGAGGTGTGATTGCCGCAAAAGGTGGCTCTACAAAGTATTGACTTTAGGGGGGTGAATAGTTATGCACATTGTATTTTTCTGTTATTTTGTCCTATTTGTTGTTTGTTTCACAATAAAAAAAAAAAACATCTTCAAAGTTGTGGGCATGTTCTGTAATTAAATGATGCAAATCCTCAAACAATCCATGTTAATTCCAGGTTGTGAGGCAACAAAACACGAAAAATGCCAAGGGGGGTGAATACTTTTGCAAGGCATTGTATACAACATAAATATGGGATGTGACATTAAATTTAATTTGTTTGTCATGGGTACAACATTTGATAATTTTTATGATCCATTCCAAATGATGGTTATATAACATTAGCCCCTCACGTTCTACTGTGTGTCCTGTTCAGTATAACTGCGTGTTGTGTCCATTTCCTAAAACAAATCTGGGCTCCTGTTTGTCACAGAGCTAATCTTCCTTCCTGCCGGAAGAAATTGGTTTCAGATTGCTGTGCTGCCCATTTAGGAACAATTTTCTTTCTGTGCAAGAAGCGCCAGATTGAGGAACAAGAATGATCTTCCTTGGGCGCTCTGCTCTTGCGGGTGCCATGTGTGTAGAAGAAAACCCCACTTTACAAAAAACTGCCTTGTGTTAAAAGATAACAATTTGTTGAAGGATTTTCTGAAAACTCACAAAGGTAAAAAAAAAACTCCCACAAGTGGCTTCAGGGCTCCTCCAGAGCTTAGAATTTCTGAAGTTGTGTGAGGCAGCTGTGATAACTGATTAAAGGGACAGTAAGCAGTTTAAGATTTGAAAGAGACAGTGTACTCAGGCAAACTGCAGATAAGACTAAGATTAAAGGAACACTCAAGTCAAAATTAAACTTTAATGATTCAGATACAGCAGCAATTTTAAACAACTTTCCAATTTATGCTCTGTTTATATTTACACTTTTTGAGTCACCAGCTCCTACTGAGCATGTGCAAGAATTCACACTATACATATATGCATTTGTGATTGGTTGATAGCGGTCACATGATGCAGTAGGAGTGGAAAGTTGTTTTGCATAAGCTCACTTGGATTGGACATACTAGAATGTTTATTTAAGACAGCATTATTACTTGCCCATAAGCAAAGAGCACTAGTTTTGTTCCATTTGTGTTCTATACATTTATTATCTACACTGTTCATTAACATTCGCCCATTGGTATATTGTACATTAATCTGTTTACCTAAGGCAGTTTCTGTTTATAAGTTTGCATAGAGCAGGGGGTTGTGTACTCTTACTAGTCCGGATTAGAGTAGTTTTACTATATATGTCTGTACAGCTTGATACCCTTGTCCAAACAATGCATGCTTCACTGTGTCTGTTTAGGAGAGCTTCATTGACATGCACTGTTCAATAACTTCTGCTTGCATTAGCATTACTTAAAGGGACATGAAACCCAAATTTTTTCTTTCATGATTTAGAAAGAGCATACAATTATAAACAACTTTCTAATTTACTTCTATTATCTATTTTGCTTCATTCTCTTGATATTCTTTGCTGAAAAGCATATCTAGATATGCTTAGTAGCTGCTGATTGGTAGCTGCACACAGATGCCTCCTGTGATTGGTTCACTGTGTGCATTGCTATTTCTTCATTAAAGTATATCTAAAGAATAAAGCAAATTAGGTAACAGAAGTAAATTGGAATGTTGTTTAAAATTATATTCTCTAACTTAATCATGAAAGAAAATGTTTGGGTATAGTGTCCCTTTAATTGGTAGTCTAAACTGAGCTAACAAGTTCCATTAACGATGCTCCCATATTTGGATTGTATATTTATGCAGAGTTCAATCTAGCGATAGCTTTGTAACAAGCACATTAGCCAGAGCAGAAACTTCTATGTCTGTAATAGATATGTTTGCTATGCAGTATCTAAAATAGAGGAGTGATGGTGGCCTAAACAGAGTTGTAATGCAATGTTCGACTTTCTTTTTATTCTTATTTCTCTTATTAGATGGTAGTACAGATTTTTTCATTGTTCATAAATACATTTTGTGGTCCACTAGATCAGTCAGCAAAGTTGATCTTTGCTTGGTATAAGTATTCCTAACCTTAAATCCTTCATATATGTGTTTTGTTTCTGTTTTCTTTTTTAAAGGGACACAATATGAGGTTTCATACTGTATATATTTTCAAGTAAGAATTCTGACTAATGTAATTTTATGTTGGAAATGTTCCGTGCAATGTAATTCTTCTTATTATGTATGACTAAGAACCTCAATAAAAATCTTTGGAAAAAATAAATAAATAAAGAAAATCGGTTTTCCCTGCAAGCTTAACCAATTTTGATGGGTTAAAGTTTCAAAGAAACCAGCTATTTCAAACATAAAAATAAACCTAAACAAGTAATTTGTCATACATTTTATACTCTGCAGGTGGTATAAATAATTGGAAACAATTTTACAGTACACTCTCCCTTTCAACATATTTTACAACATGGGGTGCCCATTGCTTTATATACACTAAAACTTTACACATTTTTGTAATATTTAACGAAATCATATAATTAAAAAAACAGCAACTGCATGTTATTCTCATCACATGAGCACATGCCCTTAGCTGTTATTTAGAATAAAGTTTATTTGGGCATTTGTATGAGAAAACTTTTAACTGCAGCAGTTTATCATCTACCACGTATCCCCTTAAACAGAGAGTGAACATGAACCCCCCCCATGCTTGTTTCTGTGCTGCACAAGATGAAGATATGAGCTGCGATTGGAATATATGTACAGAACCTGTTCTTTATAGGCTAATATGCAGTTTAAATTACCTGTAGTGCAACTTGCACTATGTAGGTTAAATACATAGTTACAGAAGATAGTTCAAATCTAAACAGATTTTTTTTTTGTAGAAGGTTCTTTTAAAATAAAAAAATATCTCTCTTTTAATAAATATTATTCAACATTAACTAATAAGACACACAGAACATATTTGGTTAATACAATTGGAGAAATAACAACTTTCATTAATCTGTGCGCACTGCACAGCTCAGTATCACCTATATACCGCAACCTATCACTTTGCATCAGTTACTCACACACTGCCCCCTAGTGGTATCATTTCAATAGGCTCTGAGCTACATATAGTGAAGTAACACACTCTATAGAAGAGCACA
This sequence comes from Bombina bombina, assembly GCF_027579735.1. Classification (NCBI taxonomy): domain Eukaryota; kingdom Metazoa; phylum Chordata; class Amphibia; order Anura; family Bombinatoridae; genus Bombina; species Bombina bombina. The sequence goes on along the minus strand of NC_069508.1, from coordinate 39,771,666 downwards.
AATATTTAAAGGGACATTCCAGCCAAAATTGAAATCCACATGGATGCATTTCAGCTTTGAATAGGAACATTTTTGTAACATTCAATCTATTGGCAAAAATGCTTCTAATAAAAGCTATAGTTGTTTCAAAGGTGTATTTAGGTATGTGCCGTGCACCAGTACAAAGTACCATCTGGTAATGACTCAATTTATTAATTGCTGACATGATACAAGCCCCACTGGTGCTCTGAGCAGCTGTAATATTTAAAATGCTGATGCACTGAGAATATCTAGCTATGCTTCACATGCACAGAACAGTCATACCTTTTACTAGAAGCATTATTGATAATATATGCCTATTGTAAATATGTTTCTATTCAAAGATGTAATTCATCTATGTGGCTTTAAATTTTGACCGGAATGTCTCTTTAAAGTTCCTGAAGGTGTGCATTGTACATAAAGGGCTGCCCTTTTTATTCTATAAAGAATATTGACGATTAAGGGCTTTTTGAATCCCAAAACGTCGCTCTGGTGGAGATATTCCTTAATAAAGATATCCAGTTGGATACTTTTATTGCTGGTGCATTCTTTTGATATTCTACATAGTGAAGTCGGTATTTCCTAGAAATACAAAATCTATAAGCTTGTTCCGTGATCCATTGAATACCTGTGTGTCAGCTGATGACTGAGATTCACAAAGTATAATGAAAGACAAATATTTATTTTTCTATTGCTAAGCTATGGGTCAGAATAAAAAGCAAGGAGAGATATCTTATGGTCAATTGATTTTTCTCTAATGAAGAATATAAGAAATAATAAAGCAAACACAAATTGTTGGCAGTCTGGAATTGGGATCACTGCCTTGCCGTCCCTCGTTCCTCTATTTATATCTGACATGTTTCTCTGAAATAACCTTAAAGCCTGTTACAAATGAAAAGAAAAAAAAAATATCCCTACGTCTTTTTTCCTATTGTAATAACTGGCACATCGCTTTGAAGAGATGCGCTACACTTTTTTTTATCAATTTATTATTATTTTTTTATTATTATTTGTTTTTCGTCTTCCTTAATTCTTTTTTTCTACAATATGATATTTGACATGAATTAAAAAAAGTATATTATACATTTTTTCCACTGTAATAATTAACACATTTTTTGGGGAAAAATATAAGTGTAGATAGAAATGTGATTTCGTTCTTATGTAAGTTTCTGCAATTTTTTATTTAGAAAAAAAATAAATATGTGCAGAATTATGTAACACTATCCTAGCGACACCACTATCCTAGCGACACCTTCAAAAAGGAAAGCGATGTGAGAGATTTAACCCACTAAAGGTATACTTACCTTCTGCTTCTTGCCAGCCTCTTCTGATTCTGTGTATTTTTTCAAAAGCGCATCACGGGCTCGCTATCTAATAACAGCGACGGATTGCGCTATTGAACTAAATATAGTGCGCTCCCTGACTGGGTAAAGCCGCCTACTGCTGCAGGAGTGTGCTACATTTAGTTCAATAACACAATCGTGCTCACTGTGATTACACATCGCACCGCGAGGCACTTTTGAGAAGAATAAAATATTTTGTGCATATTGTGTACAATTTACATTTTGCTTGTTTAGGTGAAAACCATCAGTGGGTGTGGCCAATAGGCTTGTAATCTTCTTATCTGATAGGTCTGCTGCATAGTATCCCTGGAAACGTTTTTCAAATGATGACAACTGTGCTGCATAACTGATATCCTCAACACATATTAATAAGGACTTACAGCAGCCTGTACTACAAATATAGTTATTGAATGGCTGAATATGGAGGGGTGAGGACAGAGGGTGCACTAAGCACGTTTAAAAGGACAGTTAACACCTACAACATATAAGCAGTCTAAATTATTTCAGAACAGATTAACACCGTGTTTGCTGCAATAGTTTTTCAATGATCAAATTCCACCCATTGCTTTTCTTATTTCGAGGAGACAATACAGACCTGTCAGTAAATGCTGCAAATAAATGTGTGTATATAGTTACTACTTGCGTAATAAATCATAACTGTGTGTAATTTTTCTTATTAATGCTTAAAAAGGAACTTTTTAGTTTACTCCTTCTGCCACAAATGGTTTCAAAATTAATTATTGCATCAAGTAGTACAGTCCATGAGACATAAAACCCTAACATTTCCTTTCATGATTCAGATAGAGCGTGCAATTTTAAACAACATTCCAATTTATTTTTGTGAACAAATTTGCTTTGTTCACTTGATATCCTTTGTTGAAAAGCATACCTTGGAAGGCTCAGGAGCAGCAATGCACTACTGGGAGCTAGCTGCTGATTGGTGGCTGCACATATATGCCTTTTGTCTTTGTCTTACCTGATGTGTTCTGCTAGCTCCCAGTAGTACAGTGCTACACCTTCAACAAAGGGTACCAAGAGATTGAAGGAAATCTGATAACAGAACCAAATTGGAAAGTTGTTTAAAATGTTATGCTCTATCTTAATCACAACATCAAATGTAAAAAATAAATAAAAATAAAATAATTACATTTACTGTCCCTTTAACTTGATAAATGGAGCCTACTGTATGTATAGGTGTCATGAAGATCTCATCATTTTAGGGTGTAAAGGGTTAACTTTTTCTCTCTGTGCTGATTGTTTTGTTTTCTCAGATAAGTATTTTCGCTGTCTATCCATAAAAAACAGCCCTCCTGTCGGCAATAGTTTTAAAGGGACAGTCAAGTCCAAAAAAAACTTTCATGTTTCAAATAGGGCATTTCATTTTAAACAACTTTCCAATTTACTTTTAGCACCAATTTTGCTTTGTTCTCTTGGTATTCTTAGTTGAAAGCTAAACCTAGGAGGTTCATATACTAATTTCTTAGACCTTGAAGGTCGCCTCTAATCTGAAAGCATTTTGACAATTTTTTACCACTAGAGGGCATTAGTTCATGTGTTTCACATAGATAACATTGAGCTCACGCACGTGAATTTACAAAGGAGTGAGTACTGATTGGCTAAAATGCAAGTCTGTCAAATAAACTGAAATAAGGGGGCAGTCTGCAGAGGCTTAGATACAAGGTAATGACAGAGGTAAAAAGTATATTAATATAAGCGTGTTGGTTATAGAAAACTGGGGAATGGGTAATAAAGGGATTATCTATCTTTTTAAACAACACAAATTCTGGTGTCTGGTGTTGACTGTCCCTTTAAGTTTCCCTTGAGCAAATTGTATTGCATATATCCAGAGACCTGGTGCATCAAGTCAGCAAAATGTCAACACAGAGAGTGATAGAAAACAGTGTTTCTATCAAGGTACATGCCTCAGATCAATCAGCGGTGACATTCGAGTATATCTCAAGACATTTTTAATCACATTTATGCCACATTTGGTATCAAAATAATCCTCATGATGTCACAGCGGGACTGCTTATATGGGTGTATGTACTGGATATACATAACAAAAAAAAATTATAAGGTGTTCTATAATTTCAGCCAGGGATGCAGAGCTTTTTATGGCCTGCCATAAAAGGGGGTGGTTACTTTCCTTGCCCCCTCTTGAAAGGGCCCGGTCAGAAACCTGACCTCATTCAAAAATGTATTTAAAGAGACAATCTAGTCAAAATTAAACTTTTATGATTCAGATAGGACAGTGTTTCCCAACTCCAGTCCTCATGATTTATTATATCTTAACTAGGCCACATATTTATTATATCTTAACAAGAGCACAGGTGAACTGATCAGCTGATGGGTGAACTGATTATTTCACCTGTGCTCTAGTTAATATAATAATGAATATGTGGCCTAGTTAAGGATCTTGAGGACTGGAGTTGTGAAACACTGAGATAGGGAAGGCAATTTTAAAACAACTTTCCAATTTACTTTTACCATCCAATTTGTTCTCTTGGTATTCTTTGTTGAAAGCTAAACCTAGGTAGGCTCATATGCTAATTTCTAAGCCTTTGAAGGCTTCCCCTTATCTCAGTGTATTTTGACCATTTTTCACAGCTAGACAGTGCTAGTTTGTGTATGCCATATAGATAACATTGTGCTCACTCCCGTCAGCACTAATTGGCTAGAATGCAAGTCTGTCAAAATAAGTGGGCAGTCTGGATAGGTTTAGACACAAGGTAATCACAGAGGTTAAAAGTATATTGATCGGTTATGCAAAACTGGGAAATGGGTAATAAAGATAATTCTTCATTCCATCTCTCTAAAACAGAGGCTATTCTTTTGGTTAAGTTATATACTCTGTCATATACTCTGTTTATTTTAAAAACTGTTACTTTGTGTAATTATTTGTTAAAGTGATGGTAAACGTTAACTAATCAAATGATATATATATATATATATATATATATATATATATATATATATATATATATATATATATATATATATATATATGTATATATTTGCCAGTAAAAAAGTATATGTGTACCTGTTTTTGTTTATAATCCATCCGTGAAAGGGTTGAAGTAATGGTTCTATTAGAATGTTATGCCGGCCCACTTGGATGAACTTTTTTTTTTTGTATTTTAATTTTTTTATTGAGGATTTTGCAAATGACAAAAATACATAGTACATGCTTCCAAGACAAATTAGATATAAACAAAACAAACAGACTTAGGCCTAGATTTAGAGTTCGGCGGTAGCCGTAAAAACCAGCGTTAGAGGCTCCTAACGCGGGTTTCTTACGCACTCCGGTATTTAGAGTTTATTTACCGCCACTCAAAATACACCTAACGCTCACCTTTCTACCGCCACCTCAGACCCAGTAGTAAACATATACCGACAAAAAAAAAATCCACGAATCACAAAACAAATATTACACAAAGTACACTTACACTCATACAAACACGACACTATCTTTATTTTTCATATTTTTTTTTTTTTCGTTAAAATACAAAGGATTAAAGTTGCGAGATCTCGGGTGTTTGAAAAAAATCCACACAAATCCATTTTCCCATTGACTTACATGGACATACGGGAAAAGACCCTCATATACCTACATCTAACTAATAACATTATCACAAACATACACTCATCGATGCATACAAACAATATACACCACATGACATACACAAAATATTTATTTATTACAAAAAGAACACGATTTAGCGACTTTTTCACACAAGATCATGACGTCACTCAATTTACGAGGAAAACCAGTCTTAGAAAAAAAAAATCGAAATCTTTTGAGCCTCCATTGACTTCTATTGGGAAGACGTGCTCGTGCACGCGAAACCCTCATTTCCCTAACGCACGCAAATAGCGTAGACTGAAAAACTCCAAATACCAGCGCTAGAAAATACATGATTTCATGCGTTAGACCCAGCTATGATAAATAGATCAAGAAATGACTATTTCCCTATGGTGGACTTATGGTTTTTAATTATTAAATATTCACCACACCATAAATATTTTTCACACTTTTAGATTACATCAACTACAAATCCACATCACTAGTAACACATTATTATTTCAATAAAATTACATTTACAATTAAAATAAAATTCAATACACATTTCTGGATTCCCAAACACTACACAATGGGAAACATCTCTCATTTACCTTTATTATTGCATTTCAGTTATTCAACTCATATGCTTGCAGCAACTGCATATCTACATAGGCTTAACACATAATCACTCATGGATGCACATATATTACTTTTAACATTCACTCATACATGTGCATTCAAATGATGGGGGACAAACACATTACATTCTCTACAGGAATCACAAAACACAACATATGGATTTGACTGTACTTGTAACATCATGATTCCATCACCAGAAACCATTAGGAATTACGTACAACAAGAACATCAGTACACCAGATTACAGATGTCACTTTATGGGAAGGAACAACAATGCCAGACCGCTATATAGAAGTCAGCATATGTGGGACACAATCACAATATATACGTATATGTACATAACACGCATCACCCATCACGCAACCACAAAGCACACATTTATATTTTATTCAGCACACAATAACAATGTAGCACAATACAACAACACAATGAGGATTTCACAACTACATAGGCAGGTTAATAATATCATGACGTCATTAGAAGATTCAACCATACACATCACAGATTCACCACTGTACCGCCCCTTTCGGAACTTTAACACTCAATACTACAATACAACATATACGTAAACCACACTTTGGAACAACATTATTATGGAGGTTTCAATGGGACAATTAATAAATATTGTCAGATCGCAAATCACTTATATATACAATACTACAGATGGCAGCCGGAAGTTATTCAGTATTAGTGCGATTTGAATGGGACGCATACAATATTGACAGCTCGGCAATCACTTATATATACAATACTACAGATGACAGCCGGAAGTTCTGAATTATTATTGCGATTTGAAAGGGACGCGTACAATATTGACTGCTCGGCAATCACTTATATATACAATACTACAGATGACAGCCGGAAGTTATTCAGTATTAGTGCGATTTGAAAGGGACGCATACAATATTGACATCTCGGCAATCACTTATATATACAATACTACAGATGACAGACGGGAAGTTCTGAATTCTTATTGCGATTTGAATGGGACGCATACAATATTGACAGCTCGGCAATCACTTATACATACAATACTACAGATGGCAGACGGGAAGTTCGGAATTATTATTGCGATTTTAAAGGGACGCATACAATATTAACTGCTCGGCAATCACTTATATATACAATACTACAGATGGCAGACGGGAAGTTCTGAATTATTATTGCGATTTTAAAGGGACGCGTACAATATTGACTGCTCGGCAATCACTTATATATACAATACTACAGATGACAGCCGGAAGTTCTGGATTATTATTGCGATTTTAAAGGGACGCGTACAATATTGACATCTCGACAATCACTTATATACAATACTACAGATGACAGCCGGAAGTTCTGAATTATTATTGCGATTTTAAAGGGACGCGTACAATATTGACATCTAGCTAATCACGTATAGATACAATACTACAGATGGCAGATGCTACTTTATCGTTTACAAACAATATTGCAGCAACATTGATCGATCACATTCGATGCACATTATACACAACTATGCACTTTCATTCATGTTAGCCTGGACGTGTGCTTGTTACTATAAGATCGCGTTTAATAAATATTGATTACGCATATGAGCAAACATTACAAACATGCACTGTATGTGTGATATTTGACACTTTCACATTGAGATTCATTGGGGGAAAACAACATTTCAGCAAACAACAAAAAAACGCCCACTGTGAAAGCATTCGCGCCGCTCACATACAAACAGGTGAATACAATCAGCAATCATTACAAACTCACTACCATTGGACTAATTGTACTATAAATTCCCCAAACAACATGGCCAAAGCATCACTTGTGATCCACATCAGATCAAGTGCTTACCTTGTTACGCTGTTTTGAAAGATGGATGACGATGACATGGTAGACGCTGCTGGTGGTGCTATTGGCGAACTAGCTGTTGGTCGAATCAGGCAGCCTCGGCGGCTCAGACCGAGACGAAGGGGTCGTCTGGTTCGAGGTCCTCGTGTCTACAGGGTGAGACCCACCTTGGAAAACATGAGCGACTTTGAGGTTTTTGATAAGTATCGGCTCGATCGCGAACAGCTCATTGGCCTTTACGATCTTCTTAAACCTCATTTGGAGCCACGTATAAGAATAAGGACTGCTGTTCCCCCCATGAGTAAGATGCTAAGTTGTCTATACGTCCTGGCCTCCGGGAGTTTTCAATCCGGAGAACTGTACATGCATGGCCTGGCTCAAGGTACATTCTCTGTGGTGTTTGATAACTTTCTGGACGCCATGGTACGTATCAGTAAGCAATACATAGGATTCCCACAGAATGATGGTGATTGGAGGCGCCTGAAGCGGGAATTCTTTGATATTGCTCAATTGCCCAATGTCTTGGGAGCCATTGATTGTACCCACATTGCGCTGCGTGCTCCAATTGATGACTTGCCCTTCAGAAATCGCAAACATTTTCATAGCCTCAACGTGCAGTATGTTTGTGACGCACGGATGAGGATTATGCATGTGTATGCGAATTTTGGAGGGGCTTGTCATGATGCCCGCATCCTCTCTCTGTCGTCCCTGTGGAGACAGTTTGAGGAAAGACAAATGCCCCCTGGTTATCTCGTTGGTGAGTATTTTTGCTCAACTTGGTTAATTATTTTGACAATTGCCCCTGTATTTTTTAACTGTTAGCGTCATGTTCAGCTATAGGATTAAATTTAACCATTTCTTATTTACCAACGCTAATGTCTAGTTTTATTGAAAAGCAGATATGTAGCATGTCTTACCTTAAGTGTTCAGATAGAGAATGCAATGTAACCATGTAGTTAGCATTTTACACAAGGTTTGTTTTAGGAGAAATACGCATATGTAGCATGTCTTAGATGAAATGGCAAGATATTATCTCATGCAATTTAACGCTGTCATTGTCTTTTTCCGCTAATGTCTAGTTTTATTGAAAAGCAGATATGTAGCATGTCTTACCTTAAGTGTTCAGATAGAGAATGCAATGTAACCATGTAGTTAGCATTTTACACAAGGTTTGTTTTAGGAGAAATACGCATATGTAGCATGTCTTAGATGAAATGGCAAGATATTATCTCATGCAATTTAACGCTGTCATTGTCTTTTTCCGCTAATGTCTAGTTTTATTGAAAAGCAGATATGTAGCATGTCTTACCTTAAGTGGTCAGATAGAGAATGCAATGTAACCATGTAGTTAGCATTTTACACAAGGTTTGTTTTAGGAGAAATACGCATATGTAGCATGTCTTAGATGAAATGGCAAGATATTATCTCATGCAATTTAACGCTGTCATTGTCTTTTTCCGCTAATGTCTAGTTTTATTGAAATGCAGATATGTAGCATGTCTTACCTTAAGTGTTTAGATAGAGAATGCAATGTAACCATGTAGTTAGCATTTTACACAAGGTTTGTTTTAGAAGAAATACGCATATGTAGCATGTCTTAGATGAAATGGCAAGATACAGAATTATATATAAATTTTTTTTTTTATTTAATGTTTCTGACAACTTTTAATATGGATTATGTTTTTTAAAAAATATATTTCTACAACAATATACTAGTTTAAGTATTCTGTTTGAATTATGTTCTGTTCTAAATTTATAGGTGATTCTGGGTACATGAGCCGGCCTTGGCTCATTACCCCCTTGCGTAGCCCAACTGATGTGTCTGAGGAGCGCTACAATAGGGCTCATAAGAGAACCAGGGCGGTGGTTGAAAGGATGTTCGGGCTCCTGAAGATGAGATTCAGGTGCCTGGACCGTTCTGGAGGAGCACTCCAGTACAACCCAAAGAAGGTGGCTAAGATCGTTGTAGCCTGTAGCGTCCTGCATAATATTGCACAGCGGGCTGGGATGCTGCAGGCCGTCCCGGTGGACAGAGACCTCCTCAGAGATGAGGAGGATGATCCTGTTCTAGAGGGGGAATTCCAGGACGAGGGACTTGATGTCAGAGCAGACGTCATCAACCGCCACTTTAGACGGTAAAGAATAGAAGTTACACTGGAGTATTTTCAATAGATGTGAACTCTATGGAAATGACAAGTAGAGAATTGTGCAAACATGTTAGTATTGATCAAATGTTAGAATAATCTTTATTTTTCATAATATAGGTGATGCTCTGGGCATTGGGTCCTATAGCGAGTCTTTGCCACCTGGTTTTTAAAGAGGACATCAGATGGTAAGTAGAAATGTATGGACTGTTGCTGGCATGATTTGTACACAAATACATCATATGGCATACATTTTAAAAAATATAATTTTGTTTACACATTACTTAAAATGTACATAATCAGAAAGGGATACTCTAGAATGACTATGGTTCAATGTCACACAGAGGTTTGTTCTGCTCAATATGACTCATCTTCACACTTGATAGAAAATAACACAGGTTCATACACAGGCTTAGTAAGCTAGTGATAGATATTTATTATGAAATGGGGGGTGGGAGAGGGGTACAGAACTGATTCACACACTTGTATGAAATCTTTATATATAATTTCTTACATTAGGGAGATGACTTAATCTAAAGACTGAAAGGGAACAATTTGAAGCCTGACAGTGAAGATTTCCAAGACTGACAGTGGGGAAAAAGCCAAGATTGAAATTGAAGTATACCAATGGGATCATGTCTGGCATTATATTTCAATTCTGCTGACCTTGAAAACCATACAAATACATGTTCACATGGTAAGTGCAAACTATTTGATAGAATAAGGCTGTGGAGACATCCTATTGGAGACACTTAGATGATTTTCTATTTTGTAGATGGTATTTCCCAGTCCTCTATTTAATGAACTGATGAATAATACACCTATTGAAGATCAACTGTTTACCCCTGAATTGACTTTCAAAGACCATGCATTGTCCAGGTTGGTGGACCAATGCATGCTAGTGAAGACTGTAGAATATTAGTAGCTTACATACATTAGTCATATTTAGTTCTTAATGAGATATTTAGGGATCACAATCAGAAAAAGGAATACATATTATAGTTGATATAGAGGTATTTGAATGGACATGAAATATTACATTTAGGTTCATCATACATATATTGTTTACATGTGATATACATTATTATGTATAATTTTAATTTTTAATATTTAAATATAATTTTTAATCAACAATATAATGGTGTATGTATTTAATTAATTTAAAATCAATGTAATGATTATCTTTAAAAAATGTTGATCAAAGTTAGAGCATAGACACCATATGATTTTAAATGTATTTTATGAATATTTTACAACGTGTGTATTAACTTTGTTCCATTTTTATTATTTGTCATTTCAGATTGGCATCTGATGACTTCCTGGAATATTTAATTATTTTCTATTAAATATATGTTTATTTTTAACAGATTCTAATATATATCAATATAATCTGTAAATAAAACTTGGACTCCCTTGACTGGTAGTTGGCTATTTGACAAGCACATGCATAAGAGAAAATAATGCATTAATAGTAGAAAAAAAAAATCTTACGAGAATATTAAAATATATCTTTTAACATTAATTGGGGAGTCAGATTCTTCAATGCTTTTATATAAAAAAAGTATATATTAAAAATATTTAGGATATGTAGTAATATTATGATTGTTTTAACATTTAATAAGGTGAAGTGGTTCAATTACATGAAAGTGACAGTGTTGTTGAATGTAAAAAGAATTGTATAAGATCATGTATCTTCCTTAGGTATCTCAAAACATTATTAGAAAATATTTTACAATTATTACATTTATAAATGGTAGGTCATTTAACTTGATATTTTTAACAAATAAGTTGTTGGATGCCAGGTTAATCTATGTAATTTTCTAGTGGAGTCATTTAACTATACTTAGTAATATTATGTATTTATTACAATCTTACCTCTTGGGTTAGACATCAAATATCTATATAGAATGTAATTTCCCCTTTAGTTTATTTTGTCAATGTTAAATCAAAATACAATATGTTTGGGTCCTTAAAGGGGTCATTCAAAATGTATATTTTGTATAGATTGTTACAAATATCATACAAGAATTTAAACATATTTAGAATGTACTATAGAATTACATTCAGTCTTTAAATATACTTGTTAAAATAAAAATAAATGCACATATCTTAGTCAATGATATAAGGCATCTATATGCAAACAACAATCAGCATCAAAATAGCCTATGTAGAGATGTATTTAATCCACAAATATATATAATTACAATATAATGATTGAATAACAAAACATATTAAGTTGGTCAAATATAAGATTATTATACAAAATGCATACATAACATATAGCTTAATGTCCCTCTACGCTGAAGGCTAAAAAAGACCTCATTTAATAAATATATTTCAGTCAGTGTGTAAAACAATCTAGAAGTTAATCTAAATTTGCTTTACTCATATGTTAGACTCATTTAGCAAAAGGAAGGTGCCTAGGTTTATGATATATTAAGCATTATTGTGAAATGTTTATTTAAAGGGACATGAACTCAAAATATACTTAAAGGTAGACAGTTAAAAAATGAATGATTTATACATTCTGAATGAGTATTCTATTTTAATCAACTTTAAAACTTGTCTCATATTATGAATGCTCATTGTGATGTTGCTATCATTACTTTAAAAATAAGGCAGTAAATAGCTAATTTATTTGCTTCAGTACTCTGGACAGAACTTTATTGTTTGGAATAATTGATGCAACAATCGTCAAGGACAACCCAGGTTTTTATTAAACAATTGTCCGTAATATAAAATATCATTATTGATTTGCAAAGAAACATAACAAGATAACTGTTAACATTTGATAATCGGATTAAATAATAAAGTTGATTAACATTTCATGCTCAATCACCAATGTTAAATTTGTTTGGACAGTGTCCCTTTAAGAGATTTAAAGAGTGTATTTACTTCTCTTCCTATCTTGACATACTTTGCTTGAAAAGCATATCGAGATAGGCTCAGTAGATGAAGATTGGTGGATGCACAGAGATGCCTTATGTGATTGTCTCAACCATGTGCATTTAAATTTCTTCTGTTGAGGATATATAAATACTAAGAGAAAATGATTTACATTTTAAAGTCTAAACAATCTTCTATCTCTACAAATCATTTGATACAATTGTTTGTAATGTCTCTTTAAAACTAAAGACGCCATTGCACAATAACATATATGAGCACTTCAGACAAATACAAGCTAGAGGTTTATTTGAGAATAACAAATCTGTAGTTTAACATTTATAAACAGATTATCCAAGTTACTGACATTCTAACCGGAATTTTAACATTAATAAATATTGCGTGGGCAACGCATCTTCAAACACCAGATTAGCATATTTAAACATTGTGTGCTATTGCGTGACATTAGACTCTAATCAATGTGCATTATAAATACATTTAATAGAGCAATGTCAATACTTCACAATAAATTTATTTAAAGAACAATAAAGACATACAATATTAAATGTGTATTTGTATCAAAGAAACAGACCGTTATTAAAACGAGAAATGTCTACAACATTAATAATGTGACAGTATTAGATTTTAAAGAGTATTTAATCATTAATATTTCACGGATCACGGATATTAAATCTGCGTCACACATATCCGCATGACAGGCCCATGAGTTACAAATAAGTCTACATGAAAAATGAAGTTACAGCACCACCAAGCGGTATGTGTAAGGATGTTACTAAGATATGAAACATTAAGGAACGGCCAATCAGAGTTCATCACACAAACACAACTTGAGTCAGGATGGTCTCACAGACATTATAACAATATTTCAAACTTTTATCCAATCAGATGTACAGATAAATTGTCCCATGGTGCATCTCATGTTTACTTCACCATATAAAAGTCCATTACACGTTGCCATCTTTGTCAGTTCTCTAATGCCTGCAGGCAGTATATATTATAATATATTTTTTGCAAAACCCAGCAGGCATGTCAGTTCCCAGGTTCACCAAGGAGGAGAGCGCTGCACTGGTCCACGCCGTCAAGGACTTTTATCCCCAGCTGTTTGGGAACAAGAGGAGCTCGACAGATGCGCCTGTTAAGAAGGCCCTCTGGGAGTCTATCACCAATGCGGTTAGATTGGTGTGTGACGTCCAGAGGACCCAGGATCAGATCATGAGGAGATTCGGAGATATGAGGTTGCGTTTATCGAAAAAAGTCAACCTCATAAGGGACTGGGTACAAGCCCGTAAGAGAGGGGGCCAAAGAAAGGCCCCGCGGAAACTGTACCTACTCCCTTATGAGGTGACTTTATGCGAGCTCCTCAATCTCCGGGTCCCCAAAAGATTTAGATCCTCGCCATCCTCGGCCTCCTCTTCTTCCCTCCCAGCTGCGGGATCTGAAAGTCCTGACGCGGGGGACAGGGCAGATGCTTCTCCGTCCGGTGGCCTGGGAGGAGCCGATAGAGAATCTGAACCAGGTAATTATCCAACTTCATATAATATTATTTATTTTAAAAATCAAATATGTGTATTTAGTCAGATACTAAACCTATACAGATCTCACAACATACACTACATATGATGTTTAGATATCTGATTTTAGATTATTGACACATGAAATAGGAATGATGTTTCTTGCGCTCTACAGAATATGCGTCACAGAGCGGAAATGTAATTTCGCATCCACGTTAACATGGGTTTGCGGAAAGTGGCATTGCTTTATACATGTTGTTCAAATGACGGATGCGTAATTCCGCTTGGAATCATTGCGCAATGATCGCGAAAATGGCATTTCTCATCCACGTTAACATGGGTTTGCGGAAAGTGGCATTGCTTTATACATGTTGTTATAAATTAAATGGAAATTCTTAGATTAGTGAAGAATACAGTATTCTTATTTTAAATATTATAGCTAATAAAAAACGAATAATACAAATAAATGATAACATATGGCCATCAATTGATGATTATGTAATAACAAGCAGATATTCTTAAAGATACAGTAAACAACACAACTGATTGAAAATAAGAGTCCAGGATATATTTATCATTAATTTAATTGCGGAAACTATTAACTCATGGGACTACCAAAGGATTAATATTTTTCAATTGATTTGTTATTAATGTAAATTTTTTAAACATGGCATGATTAGTATTAATGATATGCAATCCTCATTTAATATATTACAGATATGGATGTGGCTGCTGGATCCTCAAGCCAGGGCTTGTCACAGTATGGTATGTCTCTTTTTAATTGACATTTGTCTTCGAAACATGGACTGAACATTACATACTAAATACACATTGTTCAATATTTATATGTAATGTCTATTTAATAGATGAAAATTAAATAATTATTCGGATATCCTTAAATAACATATTATATTTTAATTGCATGCTCAATACCATTCATGACATCAACATATGGAGTAGATAATTCATTAACAAACAACAACATTGTGGAATCTATTTAATTTTAGATTAAAGGGATACTGAGCTACAATTATTAATATTGTCTTTCACATACAGTATGCAATATTAATAAACATAAAATATAATACTATCATCATATGTGACATATTCTATTGCTAAATGTATTTTAAAATAAAGAAAGTACGTTTATGTGCATCTATATTTTTGTTGACCAACCTGGGTTTTTATTGATGATTGGTGGATACCTTCAACAAACAATATTTATTGAATCCAATATTCCTTATCTGCCTTTATGATTAATATCGAGCAACATTCTAATTATAATAGGAGTCAATGTTAAATCATTTTTTACAGTTTGAACATAGAAATCAATTATTTAAATTAATCATGTCAGTGTCCCTTTAAGACAAAATAGATTCATTCATCTTTACATTCTTTTTATTAAAAACTATTGAGATATAAATCTAATTATCTGTTGGAGTTACTTTATAGATATCTGCATACTCTAACAGCACCATGATTACATATTT
This sequence comes from Bombina bombina, assembly GCF_027579735.1. Taxonomy (NCBI): domain Eukaryota; kingdom Metazoa; phylum Chordata; class Amphibia; order Anura; family Bombinatoridae; genus Bombina; species Bombina bombina. The sequence goes on along the minus strand of NC_069508.1, from coordinate 39,756,228 downwards.
GTAATAATCAATTTGGTTATGTATTGTGATAAATATGTGTTGTGTCCTAAACAAGATTACTGTACATTGAAAAAATGGGTCGATGTGACACATGTTTGTTTAGATTTGTCAACAGATGTTCCGCAATATGTTGTTTGTGTGTATTCTTGTAACTTCTTAAGGACATATGACGGAATTATTCCGTCATAAAACAATTGAGCTAAGTGAAAGCTGTGTCCTTAAAGGGTTAAGAACATTGATCATTGGGTATATTTAGATATGCAATAGCAGCATCTGAGATTAATTTGATGTCTAATGTAGTCTGACATTAAACATATGTTCAATACAGATATGTTTACAGAATCCCCTTGATTCAATCAAGCATTTTCTGGTGTAATGACTGCTCTATTCTTCACATTTTAAAGTTGATTAATGTTAAAATTCTAGACAGATGTGATTTAGTGATATCCAAAATGTGTTTAATAATATATATCTATATCATTCATAGAGAGAGTTGGTGTGGGGAGCCCACAGGAATCCAGCAGTGACATAGAGCCGCCTTTGCGGTCTCCTGGTAAGTCCATTGACTCATTTATATGTAATTGAAGGTGTATTGCTAATCAATATTATGATCATGATTCCGATGAAGCATAACATTATAAAATATCAAAAATTTTATCTTCTGATTATATTTTTTTTTTTTCTATTGAGCGATTAATAATTTCAACTTTATTAGTCTACACATTTGTTATTCATAAGATGTATAACATATGTTTTTTTCAATTTGATTTTTTGACAACAGTCATCAAGTGATACACACATGAGAAATCTTAAATGTTCTATGTACTATGCTTTTATGAATTTAACATTAAGACAAACAATACATTAAAATTCTGATTTATTGACAATAACAAATCTATTGTCATTTGTATGCTCCATCAAAATGATGTAAATCATAACTTTGTGTGTGTATATCTTTAATGCAACATTGATGTGCGTATTTGAGCAACAGTAACATATGTTATAATATCTGATCTTAAGGTGTACAGAACATGTTATGTTTTACAGAGATTGCTGTCACATGTGGGACGGAGGAGGAAGAGGCTGCCTTGGAGTCTGATGGTATGTGAAATATATCTATCATGTTTCCAACATGTTTATTTTTTGGAAATCATTTTATTGAAGACATTCAAAGTCTACAGCTTTTTCCCTTTAAAAAGGAATATTATTTGTCTGTTCAAATACACTACTGCCCCCTTTCTATATCAGGCAGCATGAAAATCTGCTTGTATATTTTTTTTTAAGAATATATAATTCATGCCATCATTATGTCACATGCATATTCCATGCCAAAACACAATAATAATTTTCAAATTGTACAGACAGTCATTGAGATTCATCTGAGTGCCTATATAGATACCATATCCTCATTTCAGAATAGTTTACAGATTCAAACACACTTCGAAGTATATTGAAAACATAATCAATTTGAAATGCGTTGATTTGATGTCAGGATGTATGAGATGTTAATATATTTTCTTTACATTTTCAGATGGATCCACCACTTCTGGTCATCTGGTTTCCGCCCCTGCCCAGTCACAAACCCCTCCCCATGCACACACCCCTGACCATGGCCACACCCCTGCACAGACCCAGAGCCCTTCCCATGACCAAACTCATGTCCATGCCCCGACCACTGCCAGCCCTTCCCATATTTCATATCCTGTCCCTCCCAAAAAACGCCCATACACCCCCCTTCGCCGCTCTCCCCGTATTCTGGCCCGTACAGCTGCCCAGACCCAAACTCCCCACTCCCCAGCTGTACGGCCTACCCCGGAGCGGCAGCTCACCACTCCCCAAGCCATTCCCATCCCTCCCCAAGCCAATCCCATCCCTCCCCCCTGTTGTCTCAACCTTCATTGTCCTGGGTGTCAGATTGTCCTTCCCAGGCACAGCTGTAAGTATCATTCTAAATACACTTTATAAGATACTTAAAGGTACAGTGAAGTTAAATTGGTTAAATTGTGATTCAAATCCAGCATGCAATGTTAATCCAATGTATAATTTAATACTCTTATGAATTATTCGTCATTCTCTTGATATATTTTTTGAAAAAAAAGTGATTCCTATAATTAGTTTAAACAATAAAATAAATCTGGCCATCATTTCTTTATTGTTGGATGAATGTATCCATCAACCAGCATGCACAAACAAAGTTCATAAACAAATATTGGCTTCCATAAAAAGCAACATTCTTGCATTCAAAATATAGCTTGAGAATTAAAACATATAATGAATATGTGTAATTTCTAAAGATTTGTCATGTCATGCTCTATCTGAATCAGTCCATTAAATATTTAGGTTCAGTGTCCCTTTAATTGGATATCACTACATATACCAAACACCACTACTTGGATCCAAAATTTTATGTACAAATGTGGATACATTATCTCTTGTCTAACCCAGTGGGAATGTAATTTCTTCTGGTTGCTATGTTTACACAGCTTGTCCTCAATGCCAAAATGTTTAAGGATAGGTGTGCCTACCACAGTCTAAATTGATTTTTTAAATTGCTGATGTAAGTACAATGTAAATCCTTTAACAACATTTGATACACTCAAGCTGTATAAGTGGATCATCTAAAACCAATTAAAGGGGACAACATGTTTGAGTAACATGAGCCTTTAATGATTTCTGTCTGTCTGAATAACCTAATTCATGTGTAAAGAATATATGAAAATTAATTTTTGTAAATAATTATTTGTCTTTATGATGACAATGTATGTATAAAAATGTTTTATTCTGTTGTGTAATTATCCTTAATATTTAATTTTATTTTATTTTAGGCTGTGACTCAGCATGGCTCATGCTAGAAGGGATAGCAAGAGTAGAGCAGGCCGTGTTGAGGAACGCAGCTGTCCTGAGAGGGATGAACGACACCATGCAGGCCCAGCTCCGGGTTCAGGACTTGACTCTGCGTGAAATTATGCAATTACGTTCAAGGCCTGAATCTGGAGCTGGACATGCACAGGACAATGAAGAGGATGACCAGTAAGTGGAGGATCTGGATATGCTCCATGGTGGCAGATAATAATCCTCCGTCCACATGTTGAATTTGTATTTATATTGTTGCCATTTGGCCTTTTTATCAGTTTATTGTTGTGCCTGTTGCACTCTTTTACCTTGTCATGTGTCTCCAATGGGGCTATGCTGGCCCTTGGCAACTCTCTTCATGGACTGTGATGCACTCTTTTACCTTGTCATGTGTCTCCAATGGGGCTATGCTGGCCCTTGGCAACTCTCTTCATGGACTGTGATGCACTGTGTTACCTTGCCATGTGTCTCCAATGGGGCTATGCTGGCCCTTGGCAACTCTCTTCATGGACTGTGATGCACTGTGTTACCTTGCCATGTGTCTCCAATGGGGCTATGCTGGCCCTTGGCAACTCTCTTCATGGACTGTGATGCACTGTGTTACCTTGCCATGTGTCTCCAATGGGGCTATGCTGGCCCTTGGCAACTCTCTTCATGGACTGTGATGCACTGTGTTACCTTGCCATGTGTCTCCAATGGGGCTATGATGGCCCTTGGCAACTCTCTTCATGGACTGTGATGCACTGTGTTAACTTGCCATGTGTCTCCAATGGGGCTAGGATGGCCCTTGGCAACTCTCTTCATGGACTGTGATGCACTGTGTTAACTTGCCATGTGTCTCCAATGGGGCTATGATGGCCCTTGGCAACTCTCTTCATGGACTGTGATGCACTGTGTTACCTTGTCATGTGTCTCCAATGGGGCTATGCTGGCCCTTGGCAACTCTCTTCATGGACTGTGATGCACTGTGTTACCTTGCCATGTGTCTCCAATGGGGCTATGCTGGCCCTTGGCAACTCTCTTCATGGACTGTGATGCACTGTGTTACCTTGCCATGTGTCTCCAATGGGGCTATGCTGGCCCTTGGCAACTCTCTTCATGGACTGTGATGCACTGTGTTAACTTGCCATGTGTCTCCAATGGGGCTATGATGGCCCTTGGCAACTCTCTTCATGGACTGTGATGCACTGTGTTACCTTGTCATGTGTCTCCAATGGGGCTATGCTGGCCCTTGGCAACTCTCTTCATGGACTGTGATGCACTGTGTTACCTTGTCATATGGCTCATATATTCCTTATTTTTACAAGATTATTTATAAACGTTTTGTATGTTTTCTTACATACTAATAAAATACATTTTATTTAACAAATCTTTGTCCTCATTCTTCCTGTTATTTTTTGAAAGCTCTAGTTTATGCTGTTGATCCTTAAAGGGACCTACCAAATATATTTGTTATAATGAAATCATATATGTAAGACAATAGTAAATGACTTTAAGATTAACATCTCCAATGTAATCTTATTATTAGTGTTTATATTATTTTCTCTTAGCTCTATCATTGCCTGATTATGATTAGCAGAGTAATTTCTTTATATATGTATATATATTTGTATTTGTGTATATATGTATATTGAAATGTTCTGATCCATGTGTGTATTTATAAACTCTGCATGAATTGATGCACCTTTACCAAATGATCTGAGTATTGATACAATGATATAATCCCTGTAAAGTGTTCATTTTATTTAAATAGTATTGACTATGTGTATGCTCTTTTTAAAAACAAAATTATGTCCCTTTAAGTGATGTTGATCACAATTGTTAATGAATGTATTTCCATTTGTAAAGCGTTTTTGTCCTTTTTACAAGAACAAGGACATATATTTTTATTAATAAACAATCTTATTGTAATGTTGACAGCACCTGTATTTCATTTTCAAATCTATATTATTGTCAAAGTGTAACCAAATAAATCTCTGTGTGTAATGCAAATAATGTGGATGATGAATATTAGTTAACTAATATGTTAACTAAATACATCTCCTCCCATTTATGGCTATAGGTAGGCTGACAATAATTAAACTTGAATAAATGACACGTTTAATCAATCCATGTATAACTATTGTTATTCAACAACAATCCAAACATATCTTAAAAAAAAAATGGCATATGTATTTCTCATGTGTATCTTTTAAATGTTAAAGATATACACCATAGCTATAGTTCAAGGGACAGTCAAGTCCGAAAAGATGATTCTGGATTTGTTGTCATTCCTAGATAGCAATCTACACACATACTAGTTCCTAAAATATAAATACGTTTCTTAGTGATATGCCAAGATGTCACTGAGTCCTTGTATTGTCTGCGGTTTTTCAGCGATCTCGGATGCGCCATGTTGCTTAAGACGTCACCTGCCAGGCTGTCCAATGATTCCTTGTATTGACTGACGTTCTTACGTGATCAGGAATATGCCTTTTATTGGATTGCGTTTTGACGCGATCAAGGATGCGCCTTTTTTTATGGGCGTTCTTACGTGATCAATAATGTGCCTTTCATTGGATGGCGTTCTTACGTGATCAATAATGTGCCTTTCATTGGATGGCGTTCTTACGTGATCAAGGAAGCGCCATGTTAATACGGCACATGTAAAGGTAAAAAAACGTGTGATTGGATTGCGTAGTCCCGCAATATTTGTGCACGTTAAAAACGTTTGTGACTGCATGCAATGTTAAAAAGCTTGCGAATATGTATTATTTGCATCATGTTACATTGTTGACCCGTAGCTGATAAAGACCACCACATTCTCTTTTGCTGGATGTCTGGTTGAATCAACGAACGAAAGCAAAATGTTTTCATGCATAGGATATTTATAGGCAAGTGCAAATCTCTACAGTCCATGTTTAATATGTTTGTCAACAATGTTCCTTTTTCTTAAAAATTACTGTTGTGTTTAATGTTGAACATATCTAATTAATAAATATGCGCTATTGTGTTTGAATAAAGTAATCAATATGCATTTATCATATGCTAAATATATGATGCCGACTTCTTCTAAATGTAATTTCGTTGTATATTTTATTAAAGGTTCATTATACACTCACATTATAAATCAAAATCTTGGATTTTGTCTCTAGTTAGATAGTCCATTGTTTAACCAATAGGTTTATTTTGTCTTGTGTTGTAAGAAAATGTAAGTAATTTTCTTACTCCTCGCAAAGCCTCTGAGTTTCATGTGAGTACCATCTCCAGCTTTGTCCAGTTTGTGTAAAGGGTCTTTTCATATGTTAATGATGGTGTATTGTGTTGTTTTACGGTTGTAATGGTGGTTCATCTATATTTTCAATATAGCTAACCCTATTTTATTTGCAAGTGTTTGAAGCTTTTTAATATTGATATCAGTATATGTTAATCTTGTTGTTTGTAGTAGTGTCTATTACATACAGTTATGTAAAAAATATAGGATACTGTCCCTTGAATGCAAATGTTGTTTTTTGTATCATGTATGAGATCCACATAGTTTAATCTTCAAATATATTTTTGTTAGCATATTTCCCCCCCCCCACACTCCTAAAAGGACTTTAAACCATATTCATTGTTAAAATAAAAATATTTACAATAAAATATTAACACAATAATGTCTCTTAACCTCTTAAGGACATATGACGGAATTTTTCCGTCATAAAACAATTGAGCAAACTGAAAGCTCTGTCCTTAAAGGGTTAAAGAAAATAGACTTTATTTAACACGTCAATATAAATGTGATTTTAAAAATAATTTTTTGACAAAGTACATGTAGATATACCAACAAGCTTAAAATATGTGTTAGCATATGTAATGTTGTTAAAGGGACAGTTTAGAAAATTTTTATTTTTTATAATTATTCGAAAAGTCAATTCTGTAATATCAAGGATATAAAATGATTCTCAACAATTGAACATTTGTCTGTGTTTATTTAAATTTGCTATCTAAACCTATGAGGTTGGTGTGCTCATTTCTTCAATCTTGAAGAGTGCTTGTAATCATTATACAATTTGAGCACTAGAGGGCATTTGGATAGCATTTGTATATGTAAAACCTTGTGCTCATACAGCATATTATTGACCATGTATTGATAATTGATATCTAAAATGTTGTTATGTCAGAACAACAAATAAGTGGTCATTTTTCATAGTCATAGATACAAGGGTAAGCAC